>NC_087490.1:1000000-1156652 GCF_036417665.1 Passer domesticus | reverse complement strand
TTATTGAGTTCATGGCTTATTTTCTCTTTTTTTTTCTTTTTTTTTTTTTTTTTTTTTTTTTTTTTTTTTTTTTTTTTTTTTTTTTTTTTTGTGTGTGGTGTGTGTGTGTATTTTGTTTTCACTGTCACAGCAGTTCAGAAGGAGTTTCCATGAAGGATTCCTGGTTTTCAATATAATTAAAATAAACATGGAATCTTGCAGGAGTATCGTGAAACAAATTAAACCCTGATTGCTCTTCCGATTCCCACCTAATGATTCATTAGAGATTAACCCAACAAGTGCGGGGAGCACAGGGCTACAACACCAAAGCCAATCAAGTTTGATGGCGTCAATTTGGATTTTCATGTGTGTGGAAGTTTGTCAATAGGGAGACTTGTCCAAAATCCTACGCCTGCTCTTGCAAAGTGGATGGAAAATGTCCCCAGGTGTTTTTGTGTAACACAAGTGGCACAGTGTTATTTTGGCAAACAGAGATTTTGGTCTTGACTTTCTAAAAGCAGAAGGATGCAATAAATAAAGAGCTGTTCACACTTACAAGGACCGGTGCAAATCTGTATTTTGAGAATTGGAGTTTCTGCGAGGCCTGGATTGTGTGGGCAGGGCTGAGAGCTGACGGGGGTGTTGGGGGATGGCACTTGCTGGTCTTTAGATCAGGGCTGTGTCATGGAATCATGGAATGGTTTGGGTGGGAAGGGACCTTAAAGCTCATCCAGTGCCACCCCTGCCATGGCAGGGACACCTCCCACTGTCCCAGGCTGCTCCAAGCCCCAGTGCCCAGCCTGGCCTTGGGCACTGCCAGGGATCCAGGGGCAGCCACAGCTGCTCTGGGCACCCTGTGCCAGGGCCTGCCCACCCTCCCAGCTAACAATTCCTTATTCCCAATATCCCATCCATCCCTGCCCTCTGGCAGTGGGAAGCCATTCCCTGTGTCCTGTCCCTCCCGTCCTTGTCCAAAGTCTCTCTTGGAGCTCCTTTAGGCCCTGGCAGGGGCTCTGAGCTCTCCCTGGAGCCTTCTCTTCTCCATCTCACTCAGCTGCTCCTCAGGAGAAGAGTTTCAGCCCTCTGCCAAATTGGGAAGTTCTCCCCTGCACTCCTTGGAGTCCTCCCAGTTTTAAAAGCAGGAGCCTCTTCCAGAACGTCCAACCTCTGGCTCCAAGGGCAGCAGCAATTTGGTCCCAGTTTCCTGCTTGGGGCACTCCAGTCACTGTGCTCAAACTCCATAATGGAATAATGGAATAATAATGGAAATGTGAGCTGCAACACCTGATGTGGGAACCCACAGGAGCTGCTGTTCCTTTGGGAAGAGGGGCTCTCATCCATGTGGAAATCACCCACAGCTGCATGGAGGCAGCTCCTTAATGCAATCAATAATCCCTCAGCAAGGTGATGCCCTCACACCAACAAAAATGGATCCAGAGCCTGCTCCTGCCTTCCTGCAAATTTGAATCTCCCCCATCCATCCCTGGGAATGTTTCTATGGTTACCTCCCAGAATACCAGTTTGCCAACATCAGGTTATTTCCATCTTGGAACCTAAATCCAGGCTGGTTTTTCAGCTGGGCTCAACACTAGTGCTGAATTTCAGCCTGCTGAAGAGCTGGAGGTGTAAAGCTTAGACAGGAATGTGTCACCGTTTTTGTGGTGGCTGTCACAACTTGGAGAGCGATGCAGAACTGCGTCTAAGAAGAAAAAGACAAAATGTCATGGATTTAATGGAATTGTGGTGTCCTGTGGCAGCTCACAAAGACACTGCAGACATGGCCACTGAGAAGATTCTCCCAGTCTCATCAGGCTGTCTTTGACTCCAGATTCTGGGATTGCTCTCAGGAAGGATGGAATTACGACTATTTTAGAATTAATCTTGAATTTTAATGATTTTCAGCCAGACCCTGTGTGTACCCCCACAAGGAATCTCCACTGGGAATGTGATGAGGGACAGTGCATCTCTGCTGGATGTCTTTTGTCGATAAGGAAAAGTGGCAATTTTGCTACAGAAATTGCTGCTGTAGAAAGGCTGGGAGGGTTGGGAGTGTCCAAACTTTGGGTTGACCTAATTTTGGCCTTCCAGAACCTGAAGAGAGTCAACAGGAAAGACAGAAAGGGACTGAAAAAGGGCCTGGAGGGCCAGGACAAGGAGGAATGGCTTCCCACTGCCAGAGGGCAGGGATGGATGGGATATTGGGAATGAGGAATTGTTCCCTGGCAGGGTGGGCAGGCCCTGGCACAGGGTGCCCAGAGCAGCTGTGGCTGCCCCTGGATCCCTGGCAGTGCCCAAGGCCAGGCTGGACACTGGGGCTGGAGCAGCCTGGGACAGTGGAAGGTGTCCCTGCCATGGCAGGGGTGGCACTGGATGGGCTTTAAGGTCCTTTGCCACCCAAACCATTAAATGATTTTGTTATTCTGTTGGTAATTCTAATAAAACATTCCCTAAGGCAAAGCTTCCCCCGGCTGGAGTTGGAGTCCCTGTGCAGGGCTGGAATCCATCCCTCCAAGTGCAGTTTCCATCCCTGAGCTGCATTAGGAAAACCCCGTGAATCTGAGAAAAGCTGTGAAACCTCATTGTCAGCTATAAACAGCACAACCCCTTCCTTCTCCTTCCAAACCAGGGAGGTCATGTTGCTGATAGTCACAAAAATGAGCCTTTTTCGAGTCAGCAGCTTTGCCTGATCTGTCGAAAATGTCACCACTTGCTTGTAAATATTCTGAAAACCACAAGTCTCTGCTTCCAAAGCCAATTATGGGTGGCTGACTGACAGTAAAGCCCCTACTTAGCACACCTGGCCACTTAAAAGCAACAAAGCGAATGGTTTGGGACATCACAAACCTCCAAATGCCCACAAAACAACCCAAATTATTCTGATTAGGCATAAAATTTTATCCTAGCACAAGGCCCCTGATTGTGACCCAAATGGGATGTTATTGTTCCAGCAGCAAATTCAAAATGCAAACACAGCACAAAGGCATTTTGCAACAGGGACATAAAAATTATAGTGATGTAGTATTGTAACATTTCCACCTAGCAGTGACAGTGTGCCTGATTCCAGTGAAAAACAAAGCAAAAATCAAAGTTTTTTGGCACAGAACAGATTTATGAGCACAGCCAGAGACAATTCTGTCAGAATTACAGCTAAATCCGAGACTCAGGGTGTAAAACTCCTTCAGTAAAATAAAAGAGTGACATTTTAGAGTAGACAGAGGGAGGAAATGGAGTAAATAAAGATTTAATGATCCCAGAGGTCTCCCTGGGTGTAAGGCTGATTGATGCTCCCAGGCACAGGGTGGGATTTTGAGGTGTCTGTGCAGGGCCAGGAGTTGAAGTCCATGATCCCTGTGGATCCAGCTAAGGATATTCCATGATTTTATGATCATTGCATTGTTAAAGGCATTAATTCTTGCTTTACTTAGATATTCCCAAATGACTTTGGGCCTCTAGGAGCTCAAGGGATTAAGCAGGAGGAGAAGATCCCAAAAGTAGAGCTACCAGGCTGGATCCCCTATTCCCAAAGGAAAAGGGGTCAGGCTGGACGGAAGTTTTAAAGAGAGACGCAGAACTTGGCAGAATTTGGGATGTTTGGAAGGAATTGTTCCCTGGCAGGGTGGGCAGGCCCTGGCACAGTGTGCCCAGAGCAGCTGTGGCTGCCCCTGGATCCCTGGCAGTGCCCAAGGCCAGGCTGGACAGGGCTTGGAGCAGCCTGGGACAGTGGAAGGTGTCCCTGCCATGGCAGAGGTGGCACTGGGTGGGCTGTGAGGTCCCTTCCCACAAAAACCATTCCACGATTCCATGATTTACTAACACTTTACTATGTGTCTTTCCAGAGCTGCGGAAAGGCTGACGTGTCCTGCACACATTGATGGGATTCCCCTGCAATCCAGGAGCAAAGGAGCTCTGGAAATGTCTCCATGTTTGAGGAACCTCTCAGTGGTGCCAGCAGAAGTTCTGTGGACTGAGCACGGAGAACCTGCAGGAGCAGAGGAAGGGGGGCAGCTCTTCCTCATGAAAAACATGGAATAAAACAATAAGGAGAGGTGGGAATGCTGTGAAACCCCGAGGAAGAAGCTTCTTTGAGTCACGTGCTGCCACAGCCGTGCCTGAAGATGTGCTCCTGGTGCCACCCTGCTGCTCCTCTGGTGGAAACGCTGGGACAGGGGAAAGGAGGCGCCTGAACGACTCTGACTGCTGGAAAAAGGGAGAAAACCACACAAATATCACCTTGGCAAGAGTTCAGCCAGAGGGCAGGGAAAGGTGAATTTGGGGTGCTTTGCTCTGGAAAGGGGAGTTTGGTCCTTCAGAGTGTGGAGGAGCTAAAAGAGGGGACCTTTCTCAGCTGTCCAGGAGAGAAGGGCAGGGGGGGTTTGGGTGCATTTGGGGTGTGTGGATCCCTCAGGAGCATCCTGGTGCTCCCAGAGTGTTGGGATCCCTGGGCAGTCCCATGGGACAAAGAGCAGAGCAGGGAAAGGGCTGGGCTGGGGCTCTTCTGGCTGTGGGGCAGAGCTGGGAGGCTCTCCCCGAGTCTGAGCAAAGCTCTGATGTCAAACAGATCCTTCAGGGTCTGATCCAAACCTCCCCCCACACTGAGATATCCTCATCCCATGGTCTGGGCACACTCAGAGCAGGGAATTACACATGCAAGGCTGTAATTGCCTTGTTATCCAATTAGCAAACCCCAAATGATTTCCCAGTGTCACTGACAAATCCTTGCAGGAATCCTCCTCCTCCCGTCGCCAACAGAGCACAGCTCTGGCAGGGCTTGGGAGGTTCTGCTGGAGCTGGCACTGGTACAGGAGCGCTCTGGGCAGCTGGGGTGAGCACTCTGGGGTGGGCAGGGTGCCCCCATGGTGGGCACACAGTGGTGGTGACTCTGTGGTGGTCCCTCCCTATGAGGGAGGGCAGGCCCTGGCACAGGGTGCCCAGAGCAGCTGTGGCTGCCCCTGGATCCCTGGCAGTGCCCAAGGCCAGGTTGGACACTGGGGCTTGGAGCAGCCTGGGACAGTGGGAGGTGTCCCTGTCCATGGCAGGGGTGGAATGAGATGAGCTTTAAGACCCTTTCCGCCAAAACCATTCCATGATTCCACGAAAGGAAGAAGAGCTCCATTTACCTGGTGGTGAAGACAAACAAGAGCTGGGGGTCTAAAACCAAAATGGCAAAAAAAGGGTTACAAGCACCTCAACAGGACACAATCTGTGGTGCAGAAATGCTTTGTGCTTCCCTACCCCAGGTTCTCTGGGGCTCTGGGATGGGCATTCCACGCTCACCCCTGCATTCCTGAAGCCCTGCACCTGCTGAGCACTGGCTCAGGGACAAGGTTTGGGTGATGTGTTCACCCCAGGACTCCTCTGGTTTAGGAAGAGCAAAGATGGGAGGAGACCACTTGTCTTGTCAGAGGAGCTCCAGTGTGACCTGCTCTCTCCCTGTTCTCATCCCCCCCATCCAATATTCATAGGAATATTGTCTTGCCCTAAGGTAAAGACTGGCAATCAATCCTACAAATCCAAACAATTCCACGTTTGTGCAGCCCCAGCTCTTCCATGTGCATGGCTCCATGAACACTGTCTGTAATAAATCTGGACAATCCATAAGGAAATCTTTCCTTTAACTCATTATTCTGTGCACAATTGAAACTCAGGACTGTATTTCTGGCCTCACTGGATGTGAGCTCCCTTCCCATCTCAGGTGGAGAGGAATTTGTCCCAGCTGAAGGGTGGCAAGTGGGATAGGGCTCAGACACCCAGACCTCGATCTGCCTCAGGAGCTGAGCGTGGTTTAAGACAATTCTCTGCTTTTCAAGCTGCTACCAACACTCGGAATGCTTTTTCCTGTTTTTCCTTGATCTGTGAGACAGTGAGGAGCCATTAGGTGGTGCCCAAAAGCAAGGAGGACACAACGCCGGGGCTGAGAGAGAAACTGTGTGTGTGACACTGAGGGGACACCACGAGGACATCTCTGTGTCAGCCAAAGGCTCATCCTAACATTCCCAGCAGAAGGTGACTTGGTTCCCACAGGATTTTCCCTCTCATTAGTGCTTCATTTGCCATTTTATGGCACTAACAAGTGCCTGAAACTGGGGGAAGAAAAATCTCTTGATAAGACAAAAATGGCATTACAAGGTCATTCTTTAATGTGTGACAATTAAATCTGATCAAGAATTTATGCCATGGAATTACATTTTTTTTTTTTTAGATGTTCCAAATAAAAATAAAATCCACAAGCAGGGATGATCCCAGAGGATCCAGCCAATATTAATTCCTCCCCTCTTTCTGGAGCCAGGCTGTCTGAAAGGTTTTTTCCTCTCTCCAGGGTTCTGCATCCATTTGATCCCCATTTTGTGTGAGGCAAACCTTCTGGATTTCTATTAAATCCCTGTTATTACACCCCAACTGCTGCTGTAAAGCTCAGCTCTCAGAACTTTACAGTGGGAATTGGTTCCTCCTCTGGCTGTGGTGTAGCAGAGTATCTTTGGGGAGGGAAATGCAAAGTTTTTAACCAGAAAGGTTTTTCCTTCCCTGGCACTCTAACAGATCCTTGAAGGAGAAGAGCTCCAGGCTGCATGCCAGCCTCTGTGTCTATACAAATGCAGCCTTCTGCTTATTTCCCTTAAAATTGAATTAAAAGGCATTAAATCTATTTTTTAAAAATTATTATTCCTGCACTGCTGCCACTTCATTATCCCAGCTAGGCAGGCAGGCAGGCAGCCCATTCCAGGGAATGAGGACGGGAAAGGCCCAGCCAAGAAGGTTTAAATGCCACCTGTAGGCAAATTGAAATGTTCCCCTCCAAGTGCTAATCTTTCCTTTATTGCTGTAGTGGCAGAGCCCTCGTCGTTCCCTGGGAATTCTGCCACGTTTATTTAAAATCCAAGCCCAGAAAACCCTGAAATGCCTCTGCTAAGAACACCAACCCAAGAACCCAAATATTTTATTCCTTCTGAAATGATTCCTTTACTTGAAGGGAGATGTAATTAAGATGCTGCAGCTTGTGGCTGCAGGGTTTGCTGCCCCTGTGCTTCCTGCATTGCTGAATCCCTAAAAAAGGGGTGAAAAAGGCTGGAGAGGTTTGCTGGTAGCCTAAGAGGAGTTATCCAATGGATAATTAATAATTGTGCAGCACCGAGAGAGCCAATGTCCCATTAATGACTGATGTGGGCACACAGGATTCAGCTTGGAGGCTCCTCAGGAGGGCTCTGGACCAATCTCCTGCTCAGAGCAGGAGGAGTTTGAGGTCAGACAAGGCTGCTCAGGGCTTTTATTCCATCTGATCTGGGAGTCTCCATAGTCAGAGGCTGCACAACGTCACAGACACCTCCCCTCACGCTGCTGATGTCTTAATGTGGAGCTTTTCCCTGAGTTTTGCCCTCTCCTTGCTCTGGCTGGGTTTGTATTCCCTGGACAGATTGGCTGTAGTCAGGTCCTGCTTGAAAGCTTTGCTTTCTTAAGGGCTTTACAAAGACCTGAAATAATCGGGCTCTGTATAAATGGCTCTTAATTCAATTACTTCTGATAATTGATTTAATTAAGAGGATGGACGAGATGGGATTGCTGCTCCCACAAGTCGGAGTTAGGACTCACACTCCGGAAAATTTGGGCATCAGCAGTGCCAGCACTTCTGTTTGAGAGGGACTTTGGACAAGGGACCTTAAAGCCCATCCAGTGCCACCCTTGCCCTGGACAGGGACACCTCCCACTGTCCCAGGCTGCTCCAAGCCCCAGTGCCCAGCCTGGCTTTGGGCACTGCCAGGGATCCAGGGGCAGCCACAGCTGCTCTGGGCATCCCCACATTCTTCACTCAGGACCTTTCTCACCCTCTGGTCTCTGCCATGAATCCAGGGTCCCTGAGATCTTGAAGCTGGAGCCCATCTTCAGAGCTGGAGCTCTGCTGGCCAGCATTTTCCAGGATACTCAGGGAATTTGAATCCTGCCTTCCCAAATCCAAGCCTCCTAACATATTTTTCCACAAGAAAAAAGTGATATAGGGCTCAGAGGATACCAGCCTGTGAGCACTTCCTACTCTTGCTTTCCCCTGGATGCTGCAGCCATTATAAACCCCAGCTCATCCTGACAAAGCAGGGGAGGTTTGGGTTTAATTGCAGTTGTTAATTAATTTTATCACTGCGGAATCTGTAGCCTGGTGGGAAAAGGGAAATTTCATTTAATGGATGGCTCCTTTCTCTCAGCACCTGGTGGAGAGTTTAGCACTCACACTCCTGTCCTTGGCCAGAACTCCTGCCACACCCCAGCTCCTCTTCTCCAAAATCCTCTCCAAGCTGGGAAAAATCCCTTCCACGGTGGGTAAATGACCCTCCCTCACCCTCCTCTTCCTCCCTTCTGGGTCTCTGCAATGGCACCAGAGGGCAGGGAGTGCCCAAAGCTGAGGGTGAAGGTGTTTGCATCCTCTGGGCAGGAGGATCAAGGCTGAAATCTTCTGGAGAAGGAGGCTTGGAGGTCCTGCTGTAAAGGAAAAGGGAAAAGGGAAAAAGGGTTTGAACTCTGCTTCTCTGTGGGCAGTAAAATGGAGCAGCTGGTGGGAGGTTTCATCCTCTCAAGGAGGCTTCACCCTTCCCTAGGAGAGAAGCTTTGGTTCCCAAATTACCCCAGGAGCTGCTGTGAGGGGCCTCAAGCTGCTGCAGGCCTGTCTCCATCACCCCTGCCTTTGCCATGTGAGGTGACACCAATTTGGTCACCATTGTCACCACATTTCTGTTGTCACCACATTCCTGTTGTCTCCCTGTCCTCTGTCCCAGCCAACCCCATCCTGGGCTCCTCTTTTCCTCCTCACTGTGATGCTTCAAGGTTTGCCAGCACTCTTCTGTCTCCTCAGTGTCTTGTTAGTCCTGTCACCCTCTCCTGGCTCCAGCAGACCTCTCCTGGCAGCAAACCCATTCCCATTAATCCTTGTTTACTGGGAATGTACATATTTATTGCTTTTTATCTTGTTTAATCTCGCAGGTCTCGCAGCCCCTATTCATTTTTGCTGCTTCCCTTCTAACTCCCACCCATTTATCTTCCTCTGCTGCTGCATCTGCTCCAGCACATCCTGATTATCTCCTGCCATTCCCCGTGCCAGCCCTGTGCCCTGTGCTGGGATTCGGCTCCCTGGAACAGTTGGTCTTCCAAAATCATCGTTAGCTGAGTTATGGAGGAGACAGGAAGAGATTCTCTCCGTGGGCCTGGTGTGCTGTCTTCCCTACTTAGTGAGGAAATGAGGTTAATTTTTAATGGATGTGGAGGTCAAAACAAATCCTGGATATTCTGTTGTATATTTCCATGCTTGCAAAAGGTAAATAACCACGGGAGGTCCATCTAACTTGATATTTCTGACAATAACCTTCAGCAAATCCTGAGAGAAAAGTTTTAAGATGTCAGACACAGAAAAGAAATTCCCTGGCTCCTGTAGTTCTGCCCATGCATCCTCCTGCTGTGGAGCAGCAGGGGCTTCACTTCAGCTCCTGCCTGGGGTCAGTTCTTGCTGTCATTTTGGGGTGACACCTCCCTGCCAGGATTCAGGACCCCAAATTGCTGCCAGTGCTGAACCCTGTCCTGACCCATGGGATCAGCTGCTGTCCACAGGAGCTCTGGGACAAACATCTCTGCTGTGGTGCTGCCCAAGGCCAAGCAGGACTTTGGTCTGAGCAAAAACAAAACCAGGACTTTGGTCTGAGCTTTTTCCTCACAGATTGTCACCTCTCCCTGGCTCACCAAGGACAGGTGACTGGAAGCAGGGACAGGGTTTTCTGGGGGGACAAAATGAATCATGGATGCCTTGTGAAGACTGACTTAGACAGAGGCTGGACAGAGTTAAAGAATAAAGTAGGGATTTATTAAAAGGCCTCCATGGATCCCCCTTGGGTGTATCCAGCACAAGAGCCCAGCCAGGGCTACACCCAAGATGAACCAAAATGGTCACAAAATCCCTGACCGCTCACGGGGTCTCTCACTTTTATCAGTTCTGCTCCATTTGCATATTGCAGTTAATTGTCCAATTACAGCTTCAGCCCATCAAGTCCCATCCTTCTTGTTTTTGTCTCTTCAGCCCCCCTTGTTTATGCTCTTGATCCTGAGATGTGGATCATTTGTCCTTGGTCCCCAGCTAGAGCAGGAATTGTTTTGTCTCCCTACTCTGTGAAGAGAGCTCAGCATCCCCTAATATGAAGCTCAGAACTACACAGTAAAGCAGCACAGAATCTGAAAATATAAAAGCTAAAACCTGAGGCATCATCGTGAGGCACTTGGGACTTGGAGAAAATAATGGACTTCTTTCTAAACTTCCATCAGAAAGGGGGATCAGAAATGCATCTGCAGGGACTGATTTGGGGTTTGAAACTGCACCACACCAGTTCCAGCCCCTTCTCCCAGGAGCAAGAACATCCACAGTAGCAGCTGGACACATTGACAGCACCAGAACCACAGGGAGCCAGGGGCCAGCCTGGCCTTGGATAAACATTTCCCTTCTCAGGTGGTTTGCTCAGGATCTTTGACACATCCCCGACTCCTGCCAGGGCAGGGTGTGATATTCCTAAAAGCTACCAAGGTATTCAATCATGTAATTAGTGACTGATTAGCTGGAATGAGTGTGGGATGCAGATTTATATCAGGTGATGGCTCTGGGGGCAAAAGCAAAATAACCACAAACACCTGCTCAGAGTAAATAGCCACAAACACCTGCTCAGAGTAAACCACAAATACCTGCTCAGAGTAAATACCCACAAACAGCTGCTCAGAGGAAGGGCAGCTGCCCCTGACCCTGGGCTGGGCAGAGCTGCTAGAACTTTGCTGCTTTTGGTACAGATCCATGGAGCAGATAGGGGTGGATGTGTAGTGTTATAGATGCATATTATAATATTGGCTTTTTGCAAATATTAAAATGGATTTTATATGTGTGGTGTTAAAGTAACTTTGTTATAAAGGTACAGTTTTTATTTCTGATGTTTATTAAGCTTAGTGAAATAGCTGATATCAGTGTGCTTGTGTTGAAGTGCCTGCTGGGATGGGATAACATCCAGTGAACACAGGATGAGGACACCTGGGCAGATCTGCCAACCATCAGCACCCACAGTCTGAAGGCAGTGAGGACCAAGGCCCAAAAACTGGAGGTGATAAAAAGGGACTAAAGCCACAGCCAAGGAATCCACATGATTTAAAAGGTGGAACCAAAGAGGAGCCAGGCTAAACAGCTCTTGGAACAGGTGAACTAGTCTGGGGAAAAGTTTGCTATGCATGAGGGTCTATGAATATGCAAAGGGCTGATGTAACTAAAATGTATTTAAGGGGTACCCCAAAGATAACAGGGTGCTCTCAGCTGAGTGCAAGATTCACCCAGCTGTAATAGCCTTTGCTCTGTGGTCCTTGTCCCCTATTGTCCTTTATTAAATTTTTTAATGTTCCCAGGGCAGTGAAGGTGTTTTTCACATGTGATACCCACCTGCACGCTGCAGTCATGGCCAGGACATCCCGCGACTGAGCCCAGCTGAGTTCTGCTGAACTGGGAGGCACTGGGATACACTGGGGGGAGCCAGTGCCCCGTGCCACTGCGGCCAGGCCTTGGCTCTCTTGGGAGCCCTTATCTCCTGCAGCAGTGACACTGAGCCACTCCTGCTGCCGGCCCTGGCTGCTGGCCAGAGCTCCCAACACGCACAGCAGTTGTCAGGAGCAGATGAAGAAAAATCTCCTGGTTGGAGCAGAGGAGGGGGTGGGGGGCTGCTCGGATTCTGTCAGGGACTGGATGGGCCTGAAGCTCCAAAAGGGGATCTCTAATTAGGGGAACCCTCTGAGTGTGATGGATGAGATCTGTGCTGCTCATCACTGCAAATCCAGGCAGAATCTGCTCCTTTGGAGCTCAGAGGAAACATGACTCTAAAAAATCCTTGTTCCCGAGTGTCTGTGAGTGCTGCCAAGTCGTCCTGCTCAGCCCAGACCTGCCCAAAACTGCTCCCTCCCCTGCCTGTCCTGGTGTCTCCCTTCCTGGGAGCACACTGTCCTTGGAGGCTGGAGCTGGAACACACAGCAGCTCCTCGCCCTTTCCCAGGCTCAGAAATTAGGGCAGGCTCAGAGAGATCCACGAGTTTCCTTTCCTTTCCTCCTGATGGCTGTGCCCAGGAACATGTGGGAGAGGAGAGTAAACTCCTTCTGCTCTTCCTCCAGGAGCAGGGCAGATGCAGTTTAGCAGGAAAAATACAATAGGACAAGAATTAAATTGCTTGTGTAGGGATGCTGAGGTCACTGAGGACTTCAGAGTCTGGATGGGCTCTGGGAGTGATGGAAAAGGGAAAAGAGGGGAGAAGGTCACTGGGGTAGAGAGCACAAACTTCACTGCATGGTAGTGACAAGTGTGGCCAGCCAGGCTCCCTGTCCCCTCTCACCAGCACCTCCCTGACTCCCAAAAAGGGTCACTGATGAGGAGAAGGAACCCCCAACCCCCAGCTGGTCCAGGAGAAGCCTCAGGGGTACAAAGCAATCCCTTGAAGTTCATTTGTATTTTCCATTTACATTCCACATTTAACGCTCTGAAGCAGTGCTCTCATGGCAGGAGCTGCTGGGTGGGACCTGCTGGGCCTGGTGGGCTGAGGGAGGCAGCACTGTCTGGGACATATCCTGAAGCAGATACTCAGAGAACCTGTTTTGCACTGTTGGGTGGGGATATGGTGTTGGTAGGAGGTGGAAATGACCCAGAAATCAGGGCTGGAGCAATTCCTATCCCTCACACCACTGGCTGGGACCCCAGACTGGTTCCTTTGAGTCCATGCAATGGCCTGGGTGGGAAAGGACCTTAAAAATCATCCCGTTCCTCCACGGGCAGGGACAGCTGCCACTGTCCCAGGCTGCTCCAAGCCCCAGTGTCCAACCTGGCCTTGGGCACTGCCAGGGATCCAGGGGCAGCCACAGCTGCTCTGGGCACCCTGTGCCAGGGCCTGCCCACCCTCCCAGGGAACAATTCCTAATTCCCAATATCCCATCCATCCCTGCCCTCTGGCAGTGGGAAGCCATTCCCTGTGTCCTGTCCCTCCATCCCTTGTCCCCAGTCCCTCTCCAGCTCTTTTTTAGCCTCCTGTGGCAGTGGTGACAACTCTGTCAAGGCTGTTCCTGGCTCATTCCCGGTGACCCTGGAGCAGAAGGATGCTCTGTGCTGGGATGCTCCTCTGGAAGCCACTGGCTCCCTGCTGGAGTTCCCCATCCCACCCTGCTCCTGCCGAGCTGTGCTGTGGTAGGACATAGGAAGGGATGATTAATGGCTCTAATAAATATGTTAATCTGCAGAAATGAAATTTTCCTAATTAAGAAACCTCTTCTGGGGTTTTTCCTGCTCCTTTCCTGAGCTGCTGCGAGAGCAGCTCCATCCACTCTGGAGTGAGGAGCAGCGGGGCCGGGGGTGTCAATCACATCCCGTTCATCCCAGCTGAACAGGGGGGATTATTCCCAGCTCCTTCTCCTTGGCAGAAAGGGGAGTGTGTTCCTGCACCACTGACTCCTTTCTCCTTGGAACAGCCTCGCCTGTGCTGGAGAAAAGCAGGATCTAAGCTAATGAAGGGATTAGGATAATCCCTGTGTAACTCAGGGCCCCAGACTGTCACACAGCCAGCACAGCCAGGCCTCCTCCTCCAGCCTCCATCCAGGCTCCTTCTTCACATGCCACATCCTTGCTCAGGACAGGAGTCAGGTCCAGGAGTCCCCTGTGCTGGGAAGGGATGCTCAGAGGGCACTCCAGCCTTAAACTTGCTCATTTTTCCATCCCCAAAGCCAGGGCCACCCCTGGGTGTGGATTCCACACTCTTCTCACATGGCAGAGGGCTCATGTCATTCCCTTCTGTCCAGGGACATTCCTGGTTATTTGTTCAACACTTTCCACTCATAAAACCTGAGGGAAAATAGAAACATCCTGGATTTGAAGGCAAGTGAGACAAGGAAGGGGCAGTTTTACATTAAAAGAAGAATTGTTCCCTGGGAGGGTGGGCTGGCCCTGGCACAGGGTGCTCAGAGCAGCTGTGGCTGCCCCTGGATCCCTGGCAGTGCCCAAGGCCAGGCTGGACATTGGGGCTTGGAGCAGCCTGGGACAGTGGGAGGTGTCCCTGCCATGGCAGGGGTGGCACTGGATGGGCTTTAATGTCCCTTCCAGCCCAAAGAATTCCAGGGCTCTGTGAGATGCCCTTGACTGGCCTGATGGGCCTTCTCTGGTGTCTCCTGCACTGTCCACCACATCCCTGCTCAAGGGCTGACATTCCATTTATCATAAAATATCAATTTTCTGTGCTCCAGGGACATTGTTTATCCAGCCCAGGTGTATTTCCCTGCTCCTTCCAGCCCTTGGATGCCTTTTCCTGCTGGACACAGTGAGAAGCTTGGCTCTGCTCAGAAATCCCTGTGCTGGTACATCCCCGGAGCTGCAGCTATTCCATGTCACATTTCCAGAAAATCCCTCTGATTTGCATCCCCTTCTTTTTCCTGTGAAGGTGCCAAACCTCCAACAGCAGCAGGAGCTCCCTGACACTTCTGTATTCCTTGGCTGGACAAAGGGAATACTGGAACATGAATCCAGTAATTTTCCTCTGTCTTCAAACCACAAGTATAAACTTTGCATATTTTCCTGAATTTTCTGATTCTCAACTCAAATTTCTGCAGATCATTCCTTAATTCTTGGGCTTGGAGGCTTTTGCAAGTAGGACTTTGGAATGGGGCTATGGATCATTCTCACTGTCTCTTGGGAATTGATAAATTGGAGGCTGATGGAGGGGTGGAAGGGATTTATGGCAAGGCAGGAAAAAAGGCTCTGTTGCATCACTGTTACTGGAATCGTGCACCACCTTTCTTGCTTAGAAAGGTAAAAATCTCACACAAATAATCCCAACTTTAAAAAGAAAAAAAAAATCTATCCTTTCCCTATTTTTCTTCCTCTCTTCTCAACATATTTTCTATTGGAAAGCCCCAAATTCCAAAAAAAAAACAAAAACAAAAAAACCCCAACAAAACCAGAATTCAAACCCAACAAATATTCTGGGATGAAAAGAAATCACTTTTGTGAAGTTTTAGGAAGTGGCAAAACTGACTGAAAATGGCATTTGTGACTGAAAAGATACCCGAGTTAAAACAGGCATCTGTTTAAAGGAAACCAAGAAGAAAAGGTTGGAAGTGGAAAGATGAGAGTCCAGAAGCGGAATCTCATGGAAAATGAAAATATTTCCTGTGTCAGGAATCTGTGAGCTATAATCGTGTAAGAAAAGCTTGCTTTCTAAGGTGGCCAACCTTAATAAAAATCAGAATTCCAATTAAATCTTGGGATCAGACTTGGAGGTGCTGTTCTGATTCACTTTCATTCCCAGCAGGAATGATTGCCAAATTTTTGGGAATAGGATGTGTTCCCAGGTCCCTGATTCTTCCCATTTGTAACAGCTCCATTTCCTATCCGAAGAAATCACTCTTGACAAACAACGAGGCAGTTCATTAATTAGTTGTCTTTAATTGCCTTAAGCTTGTTGCTGTAATTAATTGGTGGAGAGCAGCAGAACTGGGATCATTCCAGGTTTAATGGCTGGAATGTGCCATTCCATGGAGGTCATGCAGCTGGCCTGGAATGGCAACTAGAGGCTGGGAGACCTTCCTGTGAGGAGCATATAAACAAACCTAACAGAAACCACTGGGATGCAGATGGAATAATGCCAAGGGAATTAAACCCGGCATTCCACAGGCTGGTGGGATCACTAATTCTTAGGCTTAATGACTAACTAAAAATCACCACTTCCTAAACTCAGCCCAGGTCCTTCGCTATGGCTGGGCTATTACCCTCAGGGCAGAAGCCCAGCGGGGGAATGCCGGCCGGCCAGGATAGCTCAACGAGGGTCCAGGATCGCCCAGCGGGGGGCTCAGGCAACCCAGGCAGCTATAGTGATTTGCAGCTCAGCTCTTTAGTGATTTCACCTCTTTAGGCTTGCCTGGGGCCGTCGGTATCACCGCCGCAGCAGACGCAGAGAGAGAGGGAGCAGCGCTGTGTGGGTTCCGCAGGGTTCTTTTATTGGGGTCTCCGCGAAGGGTCCAGTGACAGCTCTCCTCTGCCGAACCGGGCAGGGTTAGGGGTTTTTATACCTTACAGGGGTATTGAAAACTGTCCAATAGTAAGGGTCAGGGGAAAAGTGACCTATGGATATACAGGGAGATAACAGGGTCCGAAAGGCGGAAGAGAGGGGCTTCTAAAACCTTAGTCATGCTGACTTTGGTATTTCCTAGCTCAGGCTTCTGATCGCCAGGGCCTTGCAGGCCTTGTGCCTGCTACACTTCGCCACCCAGGAGTGTCTTCCCTGTGACCAGTGGAATCTGAATCAGATGCCAGGACAAAGGGGAATGGCTTCCCATGGACAGAGCGTGGGTCAGATGGGATCTTGGGAAGGAATGCCTCGCTGTGATGGTGGGCAGGCCCTGGAATAGTTTTCCCAGAGCAGCTGTGGCTGCCTTTTCCCTGGAAGTGCCCAAGGCCAGGTTGGACACTGGGGCTTGGAGCTGCCTGGGACAGTGGAAGGTGTCCCTGCCCAGGGCAGGGGTGGCACTGGATGAACTTCAAATTCCCTTCCATCCCAAAGTATTCCATAATTGTAGGATTCTGTGAGCTTGCCACACAAGTGTTGAGAGATTCCTTCAAGCAAAAGGAATAACTATTTTAATCATCTGCCTTTTTGTTCTTTAAATTCTGATAAACACAGCTAAGTCCTCCCTTAGGTTGGTTTCTGAGTGTATTTTAAAATATATTTATGAAAATCGCTCCCCCAGAAAAAGCTGAACTGGAGAACCTCCAGAGCAAATCCCAGAGCCTGGAAAAGTAAAGCCTGGCAGGTAACTCTGGGAATGTTGGGGGTTTGATGTCTCTGAGGAAGTGTCAGGACATAGAGTGTTGGATGGGTCTCATCAGGCAGTTTCCTCGGCATGAAGAAATGGGGCTGAACATGGATCAGGAATAGCAGGAATCTGCTCAGGTAAAGCTGTTGGAGCTCAGAGGCAGCAGAAACATCCCAGGAGGAATATTGTGCATCCCTGCATTGTTTTGATTGCTGTGATCTTGTTAAAGCTTGGAGATTCCTCCACGCATTAAAATTTTTGATATCCAATTTAATTGGAATCTCCTGTCTGGCACCTGGAATCTAATTTAGCAGGACACAGAAACCAATCTGGGGCAGGGAGGGTGACCTCCTTCCCATCCTGCCTGCTCCCAGCCCTGCAGAGAAGGCTGCATCCAGGTTTTTCCGTGTGTGAGGGGAAGATTAATAAGCAGCAAAAGGAAAGGTGTCACCAGACTATGCTCCCAGTGTTTTTAGTAAGGAACATCATTCCCTGAAGTGATATTCAGGCCAGGAGTGGGTTTGTTTTCCCATGTGTGTGTTGAATAATAGTAGGAAAAATCCCAAGGGAAGGACTGCTGGATGTACAGTCCCTCATCCAAGCATCACTGTGCCCGTGTCACATCCCAGGACTGGCACCTCCTACTTCACCCTTTTCTAGGGTCCCTCAAGTTGTTTTTGGGGTTCAGATTCCACAATTCTGCTAGCATAACAGTGTTTTGGATTTTTTTTTTTGGTGGAAGCTGATGGGGTTCTGCATATCACAGTTGTTATTTCCAGCCTGTCTCTCCAAATGGGAATAATTATTTTGAGCATCTTCTGTGGGCTTTAATAAAACAATCAACTGGAACAACATCATTACTTAAATTTTGATGCTGCTCCCTGAGAGAACATTCCTGGGAATCCCTAATCACTTTGGATCAGTTTGGATCTGCTTGGCTGCTTCCAGCTGACTTGAAGCCACTGGGAAAAGTGGAATGGATTCATGGGAATTATTTGAGACATTCCCAGATGGACACAGCAAGAGCATTGGGAATCTCTTTTTCCATCCTCAAATATTCCATGATTCTGTGAAATGAACCTTCTTTTTATATTTAATATTTATATATAAATTATATAAAATATTATCTATTTATATATATTTTATAATATTATAAATAATATAATTTATTTTATATTTATATCTTTAAAATATTCTTTTTATTAAACCTGTGTGTGTGTAATTCCAAAGGATGTGGGGAGCCAGGCAGGGATGGGGCTCTTCCCATATCCTGGCACATTGCTCCCGATTTTAATGAATTATTGAGGGAACCACATTTTCTGCTGGATGTTCCTTGTGAGGAGTGAAAGAGGCACCACCCCTGCACGCCAGAGCTGTCAGGACCTGTTCCATTCATTAACATGCTCCATTAATTAACATGTTTACATTATGTAACATTCCCATGCTGCATTTTCAATTCCAGCCTGTGCTAACAATCCCTTTCCCGACTCCTCATTATTGGGAATCATTGCACAGGCCAGGTGGCTCATCAGGATTTTAATCTCTTCCCTCCCTTTTTGGCCCAGTTTTTGTGCATTTGTACCAAAGTTAGGCTGGGGTGGGAGAATCCCCTTCTTTCAGACCCTGAGCATCTGCAAATCCTGCAAAATTCCTGCTATTTGAAGGGAAAAATAAATCCTGTGGAGCCAGGCAAGTCATTGGCACCATGGAAAAGGCTTTTTAGTGGGGCAGGGAAAGGTTTCTGGAAATGTCAGAGATGTCCTGTCCACCAAACCCCATCCTGCGCCACCAAACCCCATCCTGGGTCACAAAACACCATCCTGGGTCACCAAACACCGTCCTAGACACAAAACCCCATCCTGGGTCACCAAACACCGTCCTAGACACAAAACCCCATCTTGGGCAACCAAACAACCTACATCATTCCAAGATTCCATAATTCTCATCTGAAAGAGCCAAAAGGCATAAAATGAGCCCATTTTCCAAATAAACTATGGAAGTCCAGGAAGAACTGGTGAATGAACATGGTGAACATGGTGGACATGGTGATGCTTCCCCTTCTGAAGCACCACCACTCTTTATTGTGGATATTCCCTGGAAAAGATCAGAAAAGCCTCAGAACACACAGAAAAAATCCTAAATGTGCCTTAAATTCCACACTACAGTGGGCAGAAAGTCCCATTTTTCTCTCCAGAGACCCACTTTGTGGCTCTGAATGAGCATTCCTGGGATATAAACCCTCATTTTCATAATCCCAACTTTTAAAGCACAAATTTTTCATTTTTCAGGTCTAAAGAATAATTTTGAGGATTTAATTTTAAGGAAGGGCTCACACCTCAAATTTTAGCCATGACCCCTCATTTCCAGCAGCCAAAAATCCCAGTTTGAATGCCCAAAGCATTTACAGAGCCCCAAATTATCTTTTTCAGGGCTCAAAGCCACATTTTTAAGACCCAACCTCACTTTATACTACAAATGCCCATGTTAAGACCCAAAGCTTCATTTAGAAGATTCAAATCTAATTTTAGGAGCCAAACCCTCATTTTTAGGGCCAAACCCCATTTTTATGGCCCAAATCTTCCTCTTTTTTACAGTCCAAAGGCTCCATTCCATTAAAAAGTCTCATTTTAAGAATCCAAATCAGCTTTTTTAGTGCCCAAAGCTTCTAGAGAGGCATTTTTGGGATCCTGCCCATTAGTTTTAGGATCCAAGAAACATCTTCAATCTCCAAACCCTCAACTGTAGGTTACAAATCCCCATTCTAGGGCCTAAATTCTCATTTTTAGATTCCAAAGTTTTGCTTGTAGGCTTGAAATCCTCCTTTTCAATGTCCAATCCTTCATTTTAGGGTACAAACTCTGTACTTAGGGCTCAAAGCTTCATTTTTTAATGTTCAAAGTTTCATTTTGAGCATTCAACCCCCCATTTTTACGTGATAACCAATGAGATAACAGCAAGTCAAGACTGTGAGATGCTGCAGGACTTGGAACCAGTTAAACCCAACCCAAAGCCAGCAGAGGGATCCCCAAAATGCTGGGACTGGTTGAATATTCAGAAGATTTAACCACGACCTCTCTGTATTTATGGTTTTGAAGACCAATTTTTTTCTGATTTTCCTGATAATTCCAAGGATCAGATTAAAAAAATCCCACTTCAAATTTGGAAGTTTGTTGGGTTTTTTAAAGGAAATTGTTGATATTTTGCTGGAATCTCATGAATTGGTGATGTTCAAACTGCAGAAATTCCAAGTAAATGATGGAAGTGCTCAGTCCATCTCATCCAGAGGGAAACCTGGAATTTCAGCCATTTCTAAAGCTGTGATGGCCTGTGATGTGTCTGGCATGGGGGAATTTTTTTTCCCTAAATATCAAATTCAATTTCCCCATAAAGGAAAGATGTGACTGATCCTTCATCTGTTCCATGTCTCCCACTTCAATCCTGCCATGTATCCCTGAGGATGCTCCTGTGGGAAGCACAACCTTCCTGTTGTGCATTGAAATTGAAAAATTACAGAGGCCAAAGAGAAGTGGGATATTGTCCTGAAAGTCTCGATGACCCACTCTGCTGACCCAGTGTGGAAATGGTTTTTAAGGAAGGGGAGTGAGACAACACACGGCATCGGTGACATCCAAAAATATTGACAAGCTGAGGACCAAACCAAGGAATTGCTCCAAACTGCAGACTGAGGCTGCAGTGAGGGAATTTGGGAAGTGGGTGGGAGAGGGAACAAAAGCTGCCATGGATGCTCCAGGTGGGTAAAAAGATAGGAGCCTCTATAAGCTGATTCCTGACTGAGAGCAACAAGAAATCCAGAGGAACTCCACCTCTTTCCAGCCATTCATTCCCAAAGGATCTTTTGGAAAAGACCTTTCCTAGCGGTGAGGAAGCCGAAGGATTGAATAGCAGACAAGGAGTGCTCCTGCCAATTACCTGCTGTCCTTTGGAATATTTAATATTTTTCCTAAAATTCTCTTGTCCTGGGGGAAGAAGGGAAGCTGTGTTCCACTAAGGAACATCTCGTTAATCAGCTCCAAAATCAAGGATCATGAATGTCAGATTAGCTCAGTAATTATTGAAAAGCTCAGATCTTGAATGGAGACATGGAAAATTACTTTTCTTCCTTTTAATCAGAGCCTTGTGCTCCATGAGGGCTTTTTAGTGAGCAATGCCCTGGGAAGGGCTCATCCTCCCTCTGTGGAAGGAGGTGGGAGAGATTTTCTATCCAAGTCTGCCCTGAGGGAGCAGCTCCCAATCCAGGCAACATATTCCAAAGAGCCCCAAAGTGCTTGGAGAAGCAGGAGAAAGTCAGGGAAGCTCAGATGGGTCACAAAAGTGGAATTTGGGGGAGAACGTGATAGAGAATGCTCTGAGACGGGATCAGAGAGATCCTTCCCCAGGTTTGGGGTTTCCAAGTGCCCATCACGGAGAACTCATCCACTTGTTCTTCAGGCAGAGACTCCAGTCTGAGGCTCTGGCTCCTCTCTCCACAGATGTCAGCACAGTCTGATGGTATCAAGGGGCTCTGAACATCCACTTTTATCAGTCAGACTGGGAAAAAAATTGGACTTTTCCATCAAATTAGATCTTAAAAAACTCCTTCTGCAAGAACCTGAAAATGCTTCTGGGTTTGGTGTAAAAAGGAAGGACTGACAAGGTGCCTCTCTGAATGCTGTGATTTTGTTATTTGAAAATGCAACGTTATTGTTTTGAAAGGAAGGAATAAAACACCCTCGGGAAATGTTCCACTTTTCCATGTGGATCAGAACCTCAGCTGAAGAAATTCATGCAGTTGGGGCTGGCTTTACAAAAGGTTTCATCAGGCAAACACAAACCTCAGGCATCTCTCAGCTCAGAGGGCTTGATCCTGCCCCAAGGAAAACATTCCTTCCAAAACTGGAGGATTGATGCCCTCCAAATAGATTTTAATGGACCAGGACTCTCCCAGGCTTGGGAAGATCAGCAGAGGTGTTCAGTGTGGTGACTCTCCCAACTGCACTTGATTTTAGTTGCAGAATCCAGGAAAACGAGAAAACCTCAATGGAGATTACTGCCAGCATAGGGGCTCCAAATCCAGGGAATTTATCTTGGACCTTGGACTCATCCAGATGCACAGGGATGTCTGGAGGTGACCAGAGCCAGGATGTCACTCTCCTGTGACACAGAGCTAGTCAATGCTCAGTGCAGGGAAATGAAGCCAGCAGGTGACCAGGCTTCCAGTGAAATGATCTGCAAGTTAGACCAGAATTCTGGGACACCAGGATCATCCCAAGGGATCCCAGCTCAGACGAATGGGTTTTAATTGAAATAAAAAGCATATTTCTGTCCAAGACACTGACCATATCAGGTGTCTTTCAAGCCAAGAACTTGATGGAGAGCAAAGACTATTCCATGACAAATTCCTTATTTCCAGTGTAGGACATTGATCTCCCTGCAGGGTCTTCCCCAGAACAAGCTTTCCTCTTGGCTTCATGGGCAGATCCAAGCTAGGATTCCCTTTTGCCTGGGAGCAGTGAAGTTCCTACAGCATCTCTCATCTCTCCACAGATGTCCAGCTGCTGTTGTGACCCAGGCCTGTCCCAGTGGTCTCCCCCTCTGTCCCTGGGGACCCTCAGGAATGTCCCTTTCAGCAGAAGTGAATTTTCCTGGGTGCTGCCACCAGCACTGGGCATCCAGAGTGCAAAGCTGAAGCCAGACCCTGGGTGGGATCTGCCTGGAGCTGCAGCCACCTTGAAAGGCAATTCCAGAGCCAGCAGCAGCTCCACCAAAACATCCCCCCCCCACCCCCCCATGCAAGGGAAGGATCAGCAAAGGAAGTGTGAGCAGGTCTTTATGCTGTTAATGAACTCCCACCAAACCCTATTGAAACGCTGCCGCCGAGTGTTTATCATTAAGACAATTATTTGAGGCTGCCCTACTTTTTTTGGGCTCTTTAATACCGTGGGCCCCTCATTAGCTGTGTACACGGCTAACGAAGACAGCGAGCTAATTGGCAGCAGCTCTTGAAGAACTGAAGCTGCCTCATCGTTTGCCTGCTCACGTTCTGCCATTCCAGCGCGGAGCTGCGGAAGATGTTCCCTGATTAGGCTGTTGAATTATGAATTAGGCTCTGCTCCCACTGCAGCTGTTTTCTCCATGTCATTCCCAGCACTTTATTTCCCCATCTGCTTATAAAACCAGGAGCTTGATCCTGCAATAAACACTTCAAATGGTTTATTTTTTTTTCTTGGGGCTAATTAATTGTGTTGCATTTCTTGAGGTGCCCTGGCTTGCAGCAAATTAACAATGCTAATTTTTCCTCTGCTTGGTGCCCAAACAATCCCTCCGACAGAGGAGCTGGAAAATACAGAGGATTCTATCAAACCATTCCTGTGTTTCAGCTTCTTCCCATTTTGATCCTTTCTGTGCATGATGCAGAAGGGATGTCCTCATTTGCAAACCATTCCCAAGGTTGCTTGGATGGATCTTTCCAGGCAGGAGCCAACACAGAGGATTGACATTTGCAGCTGGCTCATTCCAGTCCTAATCTCCAGTTGGTGCCTTGGCCACTGGTCCGTGTCAACTGGAAAAGGCCCTGCTGGGGAATGGGGGCAGCTCCAGATGGAGACACGGGAATGGGGAATGGAGAATAGGGAAATGGGGAAATGGGAATGGGAAATGTCTGACTGAGCGATGAGTGGGGCTGCATAAAAGTAACAGCTAAATAAGAGACTGGGTTAAATTGATGACTCTTTAAAGCCATGCTGGTCCCCAGTAATAAGGTGACAAATTGTCTTTTTCCAGCCCATACAGCGTGGATCAGCTCCAGGCCATGCTTGGGTTGGTTTACAAGGATGTTAGATGTGGCACCTGGAGCAAGCCAGACACCTCCTGCAGCTGGGATTTGGTGCCAGCACCATCCTGTGTGTCCAAGGGAATGTGGGGCTCCCCAAGCTCGTTTGGAGCTCAGGGGGACCCTCCGGAGCCAAGTGTCTGCACTGGGCTCTGCCTCTGGAGGGGGAAAGGAGAGGGTGACAGGAAAAAAAGCACACAGAGCATGGATCAGCCCTGATGAGAGGACAGAGATTCTTATTCAATCCCAGCTAGGAGGAAAGTCCATTCCTCCAAGCTGTTCTGCTGGCTCACTTCCAGTGCCTTGGATTCTGCACTGATAAGGACAATGCTGAACATTCTGGTTTGGCCAAGGTTCCACCTTTCCACAGAGACCAAATTTGAGCTGGTGGGAGGATGGAAAGGAGAGAAGAATGTTTGGGAGATGATGTGGAGGAGGCAGCAGGGCTGGAGCCTCCAGATCCAGCTTTAGCAGCCCAGGGATGTGGTTTTGTCTGCTGTCCTCACAATCCCTGAGAGAGAAGCGCTGAGGGATATTGGTCTGAGATATCAGCCATTCCTTCAGGATAAATGGAATAATATCCCAGATGTGCCAGCTCCCAGGGGGAAATGGGGAACTTGGAAAGGCCAGCTCAGAATGGAGACATAAAATAGGAGGTGAAATTAACTCTGCTCATTCTGCTTGACCACTACGCAACATGAGGCTATTGTATTTTTGCTTTACTCACATTTTTTCTTTACTCACTTAATCCTCTTTCCCCTCTCTCCTCCTCTTTTCCATAGGACCACTCAAAAATGAAGAGGCCAAATTCATGTTTTTACCACTGGGAAGCCCAGAATGGGAGAGATTTCCCATGGAGGCTCCACACTTGCAGGTTTTCAAAACAAACCTTGAAAAAGCTAAAAATAATCTCATATCTCTTTTCATCTTATCATTGACCATGTTGGGAGGAAGAGGTTGGACTCTAAACCTCCTGAAGCCTCTTCCAAGCTGACCATTTGACCATTTTTCAGCTTCTAGAAAGTTTCCTAATTTAAAAATTATTTAAATAATTGTTAATTTTTTTTAGATTTGAAAAAGAAATCCAGTTAGCATTTTAAATTACTTTAATTATTATAATAATTATGCCAAATTTCAGTAGCATTTGTGACTTCCCTTTCTCCCTCTGTGATCATTCATTTGAGAGGGACTTTGCTAATAAATTAACCTTAGTTCAGGTCTAGTTGGCGACTGCTCTGGGGACTGCGAACTTGCTGTGACCTCCTGTCTTGCTCTGAACAGACAGGTGTCTGCTAAGGAAGGCAGGAGCCTCCCCTGAAATGAAAAATGCAAACCCCCTCCGTCCAAATTGTTATAATTTTGAAATTAAGGGGCTCTCAGGCAAAAATATGGCAGTAGGAATAGCAGTTCTTTATTAGGAAAAATAAAAATAATACAAATGCAACAGTACAAAGAAGAAAATAAAGCACTGCCAGAGTCAGAACAGGAGCTGACCCCCTGTGGGTCAGGGTGGTGGCACAGTCCCATCCCATGGGGGCTCAGCCCTCCTGCAGTGCCAGCTGTGCTTCTGCTGGAGCAGGGATCCTGCACAAGGCTGGAGTTTTCCTCTGCAGCTCCAGGGCTGCTGGAGATGGGCCTGCTCTCCCTCTGGGAATGCAGGGCAGAAGAAAGCTGCTCCTCTGGGCATGCAGTGGGCAAAGGCTGCTGGGCTGTTCCAGGCTCAGATTGGATCCAGGTAGGAATGCTTGGCTCCTGCCCTGGGCACAGTATCTCCCCATGGGATGCTGGAATTTGATCAGCCCTGCAGGGACACTCAGTGGCCATGAACAGCAGAGATCTCCTGGAGGGAGGATTGGCTGTGGGAGAGATAAAGAAAACTGCCCCATGAACAGAGATAACTGCCCCAGGTCTGACAGATGGCAAATTGAATACACACCACCATTTCCAACCTAAAACACCTCCAGACCCTGCTGAGTTGGGATCAACCTTCTCCACGTCGCACCTTGCTCCTGGCTGATCCTCTCACTGCCCCACCCCGGGCCAGCTGTGGTGACATCAAGGTCATGCCAGCAAAGGCCACCCCAAAAAGGGCCCAGCAAGGATCAGACTGGGATTTTGGGCTCCTGCCTGGACAATTTCTCCCTGCTTGGGGCTGCAGGTAATTTTCTGATTCTGCTGCTGAATTCTGCTTGGTTTTTGCAGCATTAAAACATTCAGGGCTGGTCTCCTCCAGGTTCAGGGGTGCTCCTTTTCATATATATTTAATAGATGTTTTTAAATGAGCTACATGGAACCTAATCAAGCAGTTAAGCTGCAGGATGAAGACAAAGTCCTGCCTGACATCAGCCTTAGCTCCATTTCTGCTGCAAAGCCTCAGCTTTACGGGTTTAGATTTGTAAATACTCCTCCTAAACCAAATAAATTAAAAGAGCCCCTGGTGTATCCTCGGCGTTCAAGACTGAACGAGCCCAATTAGCCTGTGAAGAGCTGTTCCCTGCAGAATAATTCCAGGGTTTGGGCCAGTCCATTGTGAAAATCATTTGCTGCTCTCCCTGCTCATTGATGGGTTCTCATTGAGCACGAGAAGCTCCAAAGGTGACTTGGTTTCCTGCCAGAGCCTCGGTGTTGATTAACTCTCCTCTCTCTTTTTCATCATCCCGCTCCTTCGATTCTCTCCGGGAAGGTGAGGAACAAATGCAGCTTTTAAGGAGGGGGAATATTTCTTTTGCTGCTGTGTTCTGTTTCTTCATCCCTGCTTTGTGTCATTTGCTATTCCAGGGGTGTCTGTGACATCCAGCCCAGAGCAGGAGTGACAACAACCCTCTGCAGCAGCCCTGGGGCCACAAATGACCCAGGATGATCCCTACTCCATGGAATTTATGCCCCATGTCCTCCTTCCCTCTGTCCTGTGTGGCTGTGGGCTGGGGAATGCATTAGGAATACAGCCAGGCCTGCAGAGGGAAAATAATGGGATCATGGGATGGTTTGGGAAAGGCCTTAAAAGGACATTTACTGTAACCCCAGCCATGGGCAGGACACCCTTCACCATCCCAGGCTGCTCCAGCCCCAGTGTCCAGTCTGGCCTTGGGCACTGCCAGGGATCCAGGGGAGCCACAGCTGCTCTGGGCACCCTGTGCCAGGGCCTGCCCACCCTGCCAGGGAACAATTCCTAATTCCCAATATCCCATCCATCCCTGCCCTCTGGCAGTGGAAGCCATTCCCTGTGTCCTGTCCCTCCATGCCTTGTCCCCAGTCTCTCTCCAGCTCTCCTGGAGCCCCTTCAGGCCCTGCAAGGGGCTCTGAGCTCTCCCTGGAGCCTTCTCCTCTCCAGCTGAGCACCCCCAGCTCTCCAGCCTGGCTTCAGAGCAGAGGGGCTCCAGCCCTTGGAGCATCCCTGTGGCCTCTGGATTTGCTCCTCGGGTTCTCATCCCTCTTAGCTGGGGCCGGAGTTCACTGTGGAATTGAGATCTGGCAGGATAATCTGAACTTCTGATGACAGCCACTCATTTTAAGCTATAAACCCCGCATCAAACTTCCACAAAGCAGAAATCTCCTGTACATTTTCCTGGCAGTGTGTGGAGATTCTCCCACAAGCAGGGAACACTTAGTTCATGGATATTCCCAGGATTTAAGTGAAAGAATCTGGATCATCAGATCCAGAATATGATCATCATTTCAGTGGTAAATCACATTCAATCCCTAATCAATACCATTTCTTTAACATAGGTGCCTTGCTCTACTGCACTGTTTTATGTTATTCTATAATTTACCAGTAGTTCTTTTAGTTTTATCCTGTGTAGTAATTAATTCTGATTAAGATCTTTAGTCTGTTATCTCTTACCTGTTCATTTATCTTGATAAATAATTCATTTTTATAAATAGATCTGATTTTCCAGTATTAAGAACTTGAGAGACAAAGGGATTTAATTATACCTCCATAACTTTCTTAAATTCAAACTGCTGTCAAAATCTGAGGCTAAGGAAGGATTGAGCTCCATTTAAACCCTTTCTGAAGGAGTTTAAATACACACTGACACTTCTCAGTGTTTCTTTGGGATAATTATCCTTTTCCTGGCATCTCAAACAGGAGAGTGGGCAGGCAAAACCTCAGTTTACTCCTGGAAGGGGCTGAGGTTGCCCTTGTGACTGTGGGATTTTAAATTTAAGGCTATAAGTAAATTCTGGACTAAGTTTTCCTCAGATTTACCACTGGAGCTTCTTCTGGAACCCTGCCAGGACCTGCTCCCAAAATGTGTATAATAACAGGAGAGCTTCCCAGTGCAGACAGTGCCACTGGTCAGAAACAAGGTGGAATGCTGAATCCTATAAATTCCTTTATTACCTTTTTCTTGTGGAAAATGTTGTCTATTTTGTAAAAAACAAAACAAAACAAAACAAAACAAAACAAAAAAACAACAAAAAAAAACCCCACCAAAAAACCACAACAGGAATATGTTGATTGAGATGCAAACTCTCCTCCCTCGTTTTCTCCCAGATGCTGCTGTGGGTTTTCCCAGAACCACGGATCACACATCCTGTTGGACGTCTCCTTCCCTGGGGATATTCTGAAGTCATCTGGCCACAGGACCCAGATGAGCAGAGAGATGGGACAAGATGAGCTCCAGAGGTGCCTTCCAAGCCTGACCATGCCGTGGTTCTGTGGGATTTTGGGACTTGTCTTGTGTGTGAATGATGCTCTGTGTAACTTAGGAATGGGGGAATTAGAGCCAAATGAGGCCCTGGAACAGCTCCAGGCATGGACAGTTTTGTGGGATTACCAAGGTGAAGCCAAGGATGCCATGTCCTCCTGCCATGCAAAGAAAATTATTTATTAGCTCATTCTAGCACTTCCAGGTAATAAAGATTTGCAGGTAGGGGTGACTTTGAGGACACTTTATAGAAAATCCAGGATTTCAAATGATGCTGGAATTTATCAGGCATGCCACAACCACCCCAGAGACCTCGGGCTGTTCTTTATTCCTGCTGATCCCTCTGGTTTCCTGCTCAGGAGGCACCTGGCTCCTTCCGTGTATCAGCTGTCTCTCAGTGCTGGGTGTTCTCTCCTGGCAGACCTTGGCACCATTCCATCACCAGTGCCCAGCATTCCTGCAGGGCCAGGGCCAGGGCCAGGCCCTCAGCCAGGGCCTCTGATGCTCTTCCCATTCCCTGTCTTCCAGAGAAGACGGAAAAATCATGGAATCCTAGAATGGTTTGAGTAGGAAGGGACCTTAAAGCCCATCCAGTGCCACCCCTGCCATGGGCAGGGACACCTCCCACTGTCCCAGGCTGCTCCAAGCCCCAGTGTCCAGCCTGGCCTTGGGCACTGCCAGGGATCCAGGGGCAGCCACAGCTGCTCTGGGCACCCTGTGCCGTGGCAGTGTCCGAGGACAGGTTGGACAGTGTCGCATGTCCTGGCTGGATGGTGACAGGGGTGTGACAGACCCCCCCTTTGAGCCTCGCCAAATCCCATCTACCGGTGGAGGCACAGCACGGAAACAAAAGAGCAGCACGGTCCTGGGGTGGAACTGGGGTGACTTTATTCCTTGGCAAAACTCGCCCTCCCCAGGACGCTGAACTGAGGGCAGACAATGACTTATAAACGGGGGGGAGGTCTCAGGGGAGGATACAGTCTTTAACTAATCAGGAGAACTGGGAGTGAAAAACAAGGTGGGGAATACAATGTGTAAACCAATAAAGAATTTCAAGGGAGAAAACAACTCCAGTGAACTAATGGGGTTTGGGAGAATACAAAACTGACAGGGAAGTTTCTAGGGGGAAGGCAGGTTCGGGGAGAAAGTGACATTTAGGAGGAGTGAGCAAGGTTCTGGGGAAAGGGCAGGGACAGGAGGGGTTAGCAGCTGGAAATGGGAGGGGGTTTAAAGCTTGACAGGGAGTAGCTAGGTAACAAACAAAAACCCAACACTTAACTAAACTAAATAACAATAAGGAAGCAAGTCTAGTTTTAAAAACATAAAATACAAAATGGGAAGCCTGTGCCACTCTAAAGGCAGGGAAAGGACAGCATAAGGAAATTACAAAATTACAAATCAAACAGTAAGCATACTAATAAAACAACAACAAAAACCCCCCACCATATTACAACAGGACAGTGCTTGGAGCACCTGTGGAAGTTGTCCCTGCCCATGGCAGGAGTGGAATGGGATGGGCTTTAAGTTCCCTTCCATCCCAAACCATTGCATGAGTCTGTGAAGAGGAAGATCCAGACAGATAAAATATTTTAAAAAAGGAAAAAAGGAATATAGTATAAAAAAGTGAGGTGGGATTTTCTTTCTCTTCTTCTACCCACATGACCTGCTGAGCACGCTGTCACCTGAAGCAGCATGGAATGGTTCAGACCCAGAGCAGAAAAATTTGGAATATTTTCCATTCCATTGGGAATGTTTTCCACTGGCACAACTATGGCCCCTTGGTGGGAATGATGAGCCTCTGATGACCAAACCACCAACAACAGCAAAACTTACCCAAATTGCTTTCAGCTTCCTAAAAATTCCCTGACCAACCAGCAAATGATTGCTAAAGAAGAGCCACAGCTGTGGCAGGGGATCCATCCCACCTGGCTGACCTGTGCCCCACCCAGCCTGAACATCCTACAGCAAACCCCTTGGATGAGCTGCACAAACTTGGAAGCACTCAGCCCCCAGCAATCACGGCAGCAGACAGATGCTCATTACTTCTCTTGAAATCTCTATTTTTCATAAATTTCATTTTTGCTGTTTGCAGCTTGGGCTCGTTCCCAAATAAAGCAGGCAGTGATTGAGCCTGGCTTTATTGCTCCCACAATCCAAATTACAGCCATTATCCCAATCTCCCCCCTGCAATTATCCTCAGCCTGCACATTCCATCTCTTTATCCAGACAGACTTTGTGCTGATGGAAGGTGATAGACAGGCGGCCGGGAAAGCAGAGAATTCTCCCTGAGCAGCAGATCCAGAGCTGCTGCTCCAGCCCCTCTCTCCCTTCCCGGGATGCAGCTCTGTGTTGTTCACCAGCTCTCAGGGACAGGAGATAATCAGACTGATACCAGGTGGTCTCTGTGAACCTCAGCTGTTCCCCCAAGGATCGGGATTCCTGAATTTCCTCAGCCTTATTCCACCCTCCTGCAGGCTGAGCTGAGGCAAACCTGCAGTCATGACACGGTCCTGTCATTTTATCCAAGCAAGGTGGGGTTTTTCTCCTCCAGAGAACCCATCTTGAACCTTCTGCATGTGAATTTGCTGCCTCACACATTCTGAGAATCTTTTTGCCTCAAGATTTGGAGAAATGAAACACAGGCATAAACCACAAATCTGCAACCCGACTGACAGCAAAACTCTTAGTGGGGTTCTGGACCCTCTCAGATGCCTTGAAATCACAGAATCCCAGGATGGGGTTGGAAGAGACATTAAAGCTCATCCTGTGCCTCCCCCGGCCATGGGCAGGGACACCTTCCACTGGACCAGGTTGCTCCAAGCCCCATCCAACCTGGACCAGGCTGGGTTTGTTGTTTTTCTACCTTAAAATTCTCCTTGAACACCATTTTCTCCCATTTCCCTCATGAGCACTGATGGGAAGCAGACCTACCATGCATCTTCCCAACTCCCACGCTGGTCCTCTTGGAGGAGAACGATCAAAATTTGGAATCTAGACTGGACTTGGAACTCCAGAGCTGGAATTAACTCCAGTCAGGTCATACTAGGTCAGGTCAGTCATATTAGACTATGAAGAGAGTCTGTGCACCTCAGCTTTATTTCTGTGTAATAAAATTAAAAATTCAACGTGGAAAGTCCTTCTGGATGTGCAGGAGTGACCTTTAATGGCATTAAATCATTTAATGAGCCTGTTAGGTGCACATTAGAGAGGAAAAAAGGCTTCTGGGGAGACACCTGGATTTCTATAGGTCAGGTCAGTCCCAGTGGGATGGGAGTGTCCTGGCTCCATATCCTGGAATGCAAAGTCCCCATTGCTGGGGCAAAAGGCCCTTCCTGCAGCACAAACATTCAGCTCCAGTTTTATCCCACATCCTATATTCTGAGTTATTTAGGGGGCAGTTTCCACAAAATAAGATTAAAGTCTCTATTCCTTCCCTCCCAGCTTCATTTTCCCAAGAATCCACTTAAGTAGCAGTGAGAGCTTCTGGGGAAAGGAGAAGGTGTGCTGAAAAAGAAGAAATAAATACCCCAATTCCTGCACGCTGGGTGAGTATTTGTGATTTAAAATCAAAGATTGCTTGGTGTTAACAGTTGCTGTTGTGCTTCTGTTTACACTCTCCCTGCTGTCTCCCACATCCCTGTCTTTTAAGGATGTTCAAGAAGGAGTTTTTGGATGATACAATTTCCCCTGCCTCATGATGGAACAAGGGAGACACTTGAGTCCTGTCTTCTGCTACAAGGGGGATCAGTGAAACTGCTCTGCCTTTCCTGACAGCAGAACTGAGCGGGATCAGCTCCTGCTGGGGGGAATTAAAACTCCACAACAACAACCCTGGGCTCTGGGCAGGATTCCAAATGGAAAAGGCAAAGTGACCTGACAGACTCCATGAGCTGTACTGACAACTCAGGTAAGGAAACTTCAGGGGCAGAATAAACTAATGTGAAATAGTTTGCTCTGATCTGCATTTCAAAGTAATTCTGTGAAATGGCCAGCCTGTTAAGAGGAAAAAAACAAATAACCTCAAGAAGAGAAACCACTTTCTGTCCTTCAATTCAAAGGTTAAATGTGTTGAAATCCACTTCTGTTGAATTCCAAGTCACTGGGGTGATCCAGATCTCTGCTGAATTCCTCTCCCTGCAGGGGGATTTTGGAACAATGTCCTGATTATTCCACTTAAGACCAAATACTTAATTTGGGGGGTAGGATGATCCTGCATCTCTGAGGGATGTGGAAGCAGAGGAGACACCTTTCCTTTTTGTTCCAGTGAGTAGAGCATGAGTGGGACAGATTTCCTATGAAACATGGAACAGATTCCCCATAGAACATGGAGCAGATTCCTCCTGAAACAAGGAACAGATTCCTCCTGAAACATGGGGACATCGTCCCCGTTTGGAGGTGGGGACACCACTCCAGGCCTTGCTAATGCTGAATTATAGGGGCTGTTGAGTGTAAAAGGACGCAATAACTTTGCAGGTTCATTTTCCTCCAAATGGCCCAAACCAGAATAAAACTTCTTTGTTTTTAATCACTGAAGTGGAATTGTTTCATTTTTCTTTTTGGCAAGGAAACTTGAAAACATCTGCTTGGGTTTGGATCAAATTGATTTTTTTTTCACTTTTTAACTCGGTAGTTGAACTGAAAAATCAATTATTCACCCAGCCTTCCTCCCAGCACATGTCCAGGAGCAGAAATTCTATTGGTTTTATTCAATAGCAGGTACTCAGCAATCAGAGAAAATGAGTGTTGGGACAATAGGATTTACCTGACTCTTCCTGTCTCATCTAAAAAATCCAGCCAGGACTGCAGGGATAAATCCCAAAGGGTTTCATTTCTTAGTGTCCACTGAGCCAGTTTGGCTGGGTATGCAAAACAGGATCTTGGTTTTGGTTTTGATCCTGGTGGCTCCTGATGTCATGGTTGGGTTTCCAGCCTCTGTTCTGTTTAAGGATGAACAGAAGTTTCTTGGACCAGATAACAAGATTCCTTGGAGAACTCAGACTATTCCTGCCTCATCATCTCCTGTCATGGCAGTCTCCAAAGGGAGGACATTGTCACTAAATGGGAAGTTCTAACAACTGTAAGTCCATGTCGTAATAAGAAAAACAAATTAATTGAGGGGATGCTTCCAAATAAACAGCTCTGCTGGCAGGAATTCTCCTTTCAGGCATTTGAAATTCTGCTGTCCCTCATGTCCCAGCGGTGGTGGAAGGGTCCAATTCACAGCTGGCATGGTGCTAAAGGTTTGGGTGTCTAGGAGGTGACAGGATCTGCTCTGAAAGCTCTGCCTCCATCACATCACTGCTGGAGGGCTCCAGGAAAATGCAGGATTCTCACCCATGTCCCTTCTCATGAGAGGATTTAATGAGTTCAGAGGGTCCAGAGGAGTCCCCCTTGTCAATGCTGGATGCTTTCTGCTTCCTCTGGCTGCTTTGTAGGTGATCATGAGATTTCACAGGGGCCCCTGATCCCCGTCAATGCTTGAGTTTCCTGCACACAACATCCTTCTGGGATGGATATGTGACAAGGGAAAGGCAGGAATGAACCAGTGCCCTTCACCCTTCTCATCTGATGCTGGACTGGAGGAGGTGGGAGACAAAGCCCAGGACTCTGAATCTTGGCCCAAGTCCATCTCTGGCTCAACCCACAGGTGAATCCTGCCCCTGAGGGGAGGGTTGGGATCATTTCTCTCTGGCCAGGAGGCCTGACCTGCCCCACCACGGGCCAGAGACTCCTGCTGGCCTGGGATGACATTCCTACTGACTCTGCTGAGGAGGGGAGTGAGCCCTGAGCTCGATATGGAAGGGCTCTCTCCTTCTCCATCTCACCACCTTCATCCTCCAAAGTGTGGAATTGGTACTGAAACCAGCCAGATGGAAACTTTCTAACACAGTTTGGAGTATTAAAAATCAGGAATTCTGTATTGCAGTGCTGGGCACAGGGAGGATCTGATTGAGTGTTGGATGAACAGAGTTTTTATCTCACACTGATTACACACCCATGAGCTATGCCTGATTACTTGACTTCATTTTACACAATCACACCCCTTATCAAAGTCCTCCTAGGGTTCTTTGGGTCTGTCTGAAGTGTCTGGTGTCCTTTTAGGTTGCTGTTCCTCAACCCCCATTTCTGAGGAAGCCAAATATCTTTGTTTTCCATAACTTCTGCTTTGTCAGCCTGACAGAGCTGGGCTGGCTCCTGCTTGTGCTTTGCCTAAATTACATCCTTTATCTGTTTCTCCAAGGCTGTGCTGTTCTCCTGTCCTTACCAGAATCAAACCCTGTTCTGTCCTCCTCAGAACCTGCCCCAGCTGTCTCCCACAGCAGAGCCTCCCATGAGAGCAAAGCCCTCCCTGGGCACCCTGCTCTTCTCCAGGGCCATTGAATCCAGAATGGGCTGGGTGGGAAGGGACCTTAAAGCTCCTCCAGTTCCATGGGCACACCTTTTCCCCTCCCCTCCCACTGATCACTGCTGTTGAGGTGAGAGATGCCCAGTTTGTGCTCCAGTTCCCATTCCAGGTGGGATGCAATCCCTTTCCCAATGTTTTCTCTGTGTGAGGAGCTGAGAGCCAATCCATCACCTGGCAATGGCAGCAGGAGCTGACAGGGAGCTCTGAGGAGAACATAAAGCATCCAAACTGCAGCCTGCAAGTACTGCCTCCTCCTTTGACCTCCTTTAACCCCAGCCCTGCTCAAGCCTTCCCAGGCTTTCACCAAAATGATAAGTTTGGCTTGTAAAACAGCTGGGAAGGAAAACTGACAGGAAAATAATAAAACCATCATGAGGTGAGAGCAGACGTGTGGCAGAGACAGCCTTGTGGTGCTCACACAGGTTCTGTGGCTCCGGTGAGGAATTAAACCTCTCAATCTTCCCAATGCATGCTCCAAGTTCCTGTCCTGCTGCATCCTCAGGGAAAGACGGACAGCTCCTTTTCCCACTTTTTCCTCACGCTGCTGGAGGTGCTGCCCAAGGGGTAAATCCAGGCTGTGCAGCACTGCAGGGAAAGGAATCACCCTCAGGGGTCTCAGTGTGGTCACACTGGGATTGCTCAGCCTGGAGGAGAGGAGACCTTGTCTGTGTCCATGGCAGGATGGGCAGGAGTTGGATCCAGGCTCTTCCAGTGGTGCCCAGTGCCAGGAACGGGGACAGTGCTCAAAAACTTGAAATTCAGGAGGCTTCACTGTCTTGGTTTGAAAAGACAGGTGTCTGATAAGGAAGGCAGAAGCCTCCCCTGAAATGGAAAATGCAAACTCCTCCCTCCAAATTGTTATAATTTTGAAATTAAGGGGCTCTCAGGCAAAGATATGGGAGCAGGAATAACAGTTCTTTACTAGGAAAACTAAAAACGTAATAGTACAAAAAAGAAAATAAAGCACTGCCACAGTCAGAAGAGGCCCTGTCACCCTGTGGGTCAGGGTGGTGGCACAGCCCCATCCCATGGGGGCTCAGCCCTCCTGCAGTGCCAGCTGTGCTTCTGCTGGAGCAGGGATCCTGCACAAGGCTGGAGTTTTCCTCTGCAGCTCCAGGGCTGCTGGAGATGGGCCTGCTCTTCCTCTGGGAATGCAGGGCAGGAGAAAGCTGCTCCTCTGGGAATGCAGTGGGCAAAGGCTGCTGGGCTGTTCCAGGCTCAGACTGGATCCAGGTAGGAATGCTTGGCTCCTGCCCTGGGCGGAACATCTCCCCATGGGATGCTGGAATTTGATCAGCCCTGCAGGGACACTCAGTGGCCATGGACAGCAGAGATCTCCTGGAGGGAGGATTGGCTGTGGGAGAGATAAAGAAAACTGCCCCATGAACAGCAGAGAACTGCCCAGCTCTGACAGATGGGGATAGAATACCCCCCAACCACATCTTACAACCCAGAACATTCCCTCATACCTAAAAGGAAGAATTTTAGGGTTGGTCAAGCATTGATTGTCCAAGGACGCTGTGAACTCTCTGTCCTTGGAGCTATTAAAACCCTGTCCTGGACAGTCTGCTTAAGTCCTTGGTGATCTCCAGAGGTTCCTCCAACCTCAGCAATCCCATGGTTCTCTGAAAACGAGGAACGACCAGGTGGAAATACAGAAATTATGGTGTGTGTTGTGACATTTGGAAAAACACTGTTTACTTTAGCCCGACATTTATTTTTCTTTCCAGTAGATGTTACTGCTGCTCTCATAAATAATTCAGGTTTTATAAGCCGGAGTATATTATTTAAAATGGTACAAATTAATCACCTTTAGTGCATTCTGGGGCTACTGTGTTATTTTTAATGGATTTGTAAAACACTCCTTAGGTGTACGAGCAGGATTCTCTTCCATTTGCAGGCCAGCCTGGACAGGATCAATATTTCATGGATTTTTGCAGCTTATTCATATTTAGTTCTTCAAGGAAAGCTTTTTTTCCCCCTCAGTGATATGGGGACAACACAGGTCCCTGGTGTGAGAAGTAGTGAAATAAATATTTAAAGAAATATTTATAGTTTAAATTTCAGGTGTTTTCATATCCAGGTCTCCAGGGCTGTTATCACACACAACCTGTGCTGAATTTTTTTGCACAGAATAGTCCAAAATATCAACTTAAAGCCTCTCAAACACCTCCTTGTTATCCCAAAATGCAATGGAATGAAACTTCTTGGCTTTTTTCCATTTTACCAGTGCCTGTCTTTTAAATAGGAGCTGTGTTTGTGGCCAAATAATGTCACTTGTTATTTTCTTTTTTTAGCCCCCTCTTTAATGTTCGCAATCTCTCATAGAGAGAGCACAAGATAAGTCTGTTTTAATTAGCTCTGTCATGAAAAAACCTCTTTTGGGAAATAAATAAATAAATATGTGCATATTCGACTATTAAAAAGAGGGTCTGTGCACCTCAGCTTTATTTCTGTGTAATAAAATAAAAAATTCCATGTGGAAAGTCCTTCTGGATGTGCAGGAGTGACCTTTAATGGCATTAAATCATTTAATGAGCCTGTTAGGTGCACATTAGAGAGGAAAAAAGGCTTCTGGGGAGACACCTGGATTTCCATGAGTTTAAGGTAGGCAAATTGAAAGATTTCTGTTGTGCCGGAAGAGCTTCCATGAGTTAAGTGAGATTAGAATTGGTTATTCACAGAATCATGGGATGGTTCTGGTTGGAAAAACCCTCCAAGTTCAGCAAGTCCAAACATGAATCCAGGTCCCCAGGTGCCATATCCACAAAGTTTTTAACATTTCCAGGGATGGAAACTCCACCACTGCCCTGTACAGCTGTGCCAGTGCCTGACCACCCTTTCGTGGAAAAAAAAATTCCCAAATTCCACCCTGAGCCTGCCCTGGCCCAGCCTGAGGCCGTTCCCTCTGCTCCTGTCCCTGTTCCCTGGAGCACAGCCCGACCCCCCCGGCTGTCCCCTCCTGTCAGGAGTTGTGCAGAGCCACAAGGTCCCCCCTGAGCCTCCTTTTCTCCAGGCTGAGCCCCTTTCCAGCAGCCTCAGCCTCTGCTGGGGCTCCAGCCCCTTCCCAGCTCCGTTCCCTTTGCTGGACACGCTCCAGCCCCTGCAGGTCTCTCCTGGCAGGAGGGTCCCAGAGCTGCCCCAGCACTGGAGGTGCCCCAGCAGTGCCAGCTTGTCGGAACCCAGAGCATCTCTCTGGATGCCCTGGATGTCTCAAAGCCCTGGCAGGGGCTCGGAGACCCTGGCAGGAAGCCAAAGACACCTGGAAATTCGACCTTAATTCATAGAGCAAATTGCCAACCTTATATAAAGAATTACAAGCCACAAAACTTTAAGTAGCATAGTAGTAGGAATCACAGGGTGAAGGGAAAAACTTTGGAGTACTGTACAGGGGAGTTCTGTATGTTGTACAGGGGGGTTTGGAATTCTGTACATGGGGGTCAGGAATCCCAAGATGGAGGAATTTGGGCGTGCCCTGTCCTTCTTCTTTCTTCTCCCTGGCATCCATGTTCAGGATGATGTTGGCATGTGTGGATTGGTTTATAGGGAAAGTGCACTTGCCAACAAGGGCAAAAAGTATTGGAAATAGAAGGTAAATATCTAATACATAGTTTTCACTATAAAAGAGACAACCGCCCCGTGGGCGGGAGAGAGTGCCCTTGGCTGCCTTGCTGATCAGACCTCGGCTGGACAGACAGAAAAACTTTGTAGATAAGGAACAATAAACTCAACTGAAGACCGAAAAGCAAGAGTCCAGACTCCTTCTTCGAGAGCGCGGCCTGCCCAGAACCACCTTTTCCCGTGCTGGGGCAGAGACAAATCACAGCCGACCCCGGCACCAGCTCAGGGGACAGGCACTGCCCTGCTCCTGCTGCCAACCCAGGGCTGCCACAGCCCAGGTGCCTTTGACCTTTTTGACTATTCCAAAGCTAAAATTTGGATCCGTCCATGGCATTCCCTGTTTTGGGCTGCTGGTTCACACAGGGCACATTAATTTTCTTCTCCTGTTAACTTGGAGGCAAATCTACCAAAGTAAATGTTAGTACAGAAACTACAAATGATGATAAATAGACCAAAGCTCAAAATGTTTGATTTTTTTTTCATATTCTGCAATAATACCTCTTCCACCTTTCTTATCTTGAAAATAATCAAGCAGCTGATAATGATGTTGTAATGCAAATCAACAGATTTTGTTATTTTCATAGCATGAAGCATCAACAGTAAAGAAAACCACGTCCAGTTTTTATTAATAATTTTCCTCAGATGAAGGAGAACTAATAGGTTGTTGGGAATATCCATCCTGCTTTTATCCCACAAGGATTTGCCATTTTACCACTAAGTGAGGACTGAAAAAAAAGGGTTTAATTTGCTGTTGCAATCCCCCAAATCCATATTAATGATTGCTGGTACTGCGGGGATTTTTCTGCAGTAGATCCCTTCTCCTTTTCCCATATTCTCATTTTCCTCACACAAACTTTTCAAGGGTTCTTCTCTTCCAAGTTCCATCATAATGATATGAAAATAATAATATAAAAATAATGATATACAAAAAATATTTTGTAATTATAGTCCATAAAATTCTAATGCCATCATTTGAGCACTTGCACTTGTCCCATTTGCATAGTGACTTATATCTGATGAACCACCCCAAGCAACTGAGGACCTACTTCCATATAAACTTTCAAGGCACATGGAAATTGCTGTTATATTTAGGGATTGATGGGAGAGCTTCCCACTTGGGAGAAGGGAAAATTTCTTTCTTTTTAGAGTCATCTTTTGCCTTGCTGCAGTACCTGGAATGGTCGCAATTCACGTGGGACATAGAAATTGCACCATGACTGAGTCTTGGTCACCAGGGACCTGCCTTGGCCAGCCACGACCCAACTAGCCCATATTTATGGATTAAAAATCCCCTTTTGTCCAGAAAATATTTATTATGTGGAGTTATGTCAGCTGTATGTTATTGAAATGCTTTCCAAGCTGAGCTTGATCCCAAAATTTTGGGAAATCAGGCAGTTTTCAAGGAAGACAACCCCAGTCCAGCTCTGAGCCCTACCCTCCAGGCATGGAGGTTCCTGGAGTGCCAGGCAGGTCCTATCAGAGAAATGAGGTCATAGGATGTCCCAAAGCTCTGTCCTGCCCTTTTTCCTCGCTAAACTCTTGGAATAAAATGTCATTTTCCAGGTGGGCTGTGGTGGTTTAATCCCACTTGGGAACTGAGCCCAGCACAGCCGCTCTCCCACTGCCCTGCCCTGAGGTGGGGTGAGAATTGAGATGGCGAAAATAGGAAAAATCCTGGATTAAGCTAAGGACAGTTTGATGGGACAGAAAAGGAAGAAAATAATGATGATGATGATTGTAAAAAAAAATAAATCAGAAAATACAAAAGAATTTATGCTCAGCTGCTCAATGCTCACTGATGGATTTTTCAGTGCACCAGGAACACCAACAACACAAAAAGAACAACTCCTTTCCCCCAACTTTGTGATTAGTTCCCGTTAAAAGACAAGGCTCCTCCAGGCTGAATTCCACTCTCAGAGCCAGCTTTAATCAACGGTGGGGCTGCTTCCTCTCCAGGCTTTGCCTGATTGATGTGGCCTCGCTGGAGCTCGTGGAGCAAATGAAATCAGGGTCATCTGCTGGAAGAAGCAATAAAAAATCACCTCGAGGAAGGAACCAAGGCCATCAGGGATCTGCCTTTAAAATAAGGGACATGGAGCCAGATAACTCTGGCTGTCACTTGCTGGTTCCTATGACAAGGACCAGCCTGTGTGGACAAGTCTCCTGCTCCTGTGGCCCTGCTGAGCAGACAGAGTTTGGAAGAGAATTTCAGGCCTAATTTCTTTCCAGTCACTGCTGGAGTGGCCCTTGGGTGACCTGAGCACTGCAGTGTGGGGGTAAAAGAGTGTCCCTCCATCAGAGCCACCTGCAAACTTCCTGGTACCCCAGTTCCTGGCACCTCAGGAGCACCAAAACACCTGGAGGTAGCTGGAATGACCTGCAGCCCCTGGAGATGTGAAAGCAGAGCCCTGACAGGTTTAATTGGGCAGAGAAAAGCAGGAGCAGACATCCTCAACAGCTCCCAGCTGGCACTCACCTGATTGTTGGGAATAACATGGATAAATCAATGGAATTTGGGGTTCCAGCCTTATCTGGGCACTTGATATGAGATTTGTCTTACTGGGCATGCTGGTGTTTGGCCAAAGGTTGGACCTGGTGACCTGGAGGCTTTTTCCAAGCTTAATGATCCTGTGATTCTATGGAGGCTCCAGGAGATGGTCCTGAGCCAAAACTGGTGCCACCCATGTTGGAGCCATGTCCTCAAACATCCACTGGGAATCTCCCACTCAGTCCAGCAGCCAGCTCAGGATGCCCTGTCACACACAAGGAGAGGGAAGAAAGCTGCCTCCTCCTTCAGGATCAGCTGGCACAGGAATTACAATGATCATATCTGAGACATTCCAGACAGATTTTGCCCAATTCCTACTGAAAATACAATCCCAAGAGTTGCTTTACCCCAGATCCTGCTGGAGTGAGCTCCTCTGGCCTGTGGTGTGTTGTGACTGAACAAAACAGCTCTTCCTTGCTCCGACATTTTTGGGATAACAGAGGGGATGACTGATTCTCCATTTCACCTTCCCCAGAGGATTTGTTTCTGCACCCTGGGACGTGTGCTCAGCATCCTCTCTTTGAACAGCCCTGCCCTTCATCCCCTGCTCCCCAGCTTCCTCAGGAGCCAGGCTCTTTCCTCTGGATGTTCTTCCTGATGCCTTCTCTGGAGCCAAGAAGCTCTGGATGTTTGGCCATGTGGGGACAGTGGTGATGCCTCACAGATGGCCCTGAAATCCTGGCAGGCACAGAAAGAAGCGCTGGAAGCTCCAGGTTCCCAGAGGGGCTGGGAATTGTGTTTTCCATTACATAAATGCAGCAGCTTCTCCGAGAGCTCCAGCTCATTCTCCTAACAGACCTTTTCCCTGCCTGCCTGGGATCTGTGTTTCCATCACAGCCCTGCTGATGCAGGGTTGTGTTCCAGGCAATAAACTGAGCTCCTCCCTGGCCACTCCTGAACTGCTGCTGGGTTCTGTGCTCACAGAGATCAGGGGAGGAGAAGAAATAACTCCTGCTGTTTTCCCTGTGTAAAATTGTGCTGAACATGTTTCAGGGAAGGAAAGGTCCTGCAGGAGCAGGACTCTCCACATGTTCCTGCAGGAGGGAAGGGGGGGAAAATGAGCTCTGCAGCCTTTTCTCATCCCATTTGGTACCAGATGGACACACTGACACTCATTCAGGATGGCCCCAGCTTTTCAGGCCCCTTCCCACAGAACAAGGCTCTCCATACCTGGCAACGTCTGTGGGATGGCACCTTTGGCTCCCCACCTTTCCCTCAGGTGAAAGGGATTTGTTTTGCCCTCCCAAATTCCAGCACTGATTTTGCCCTTTAGTTCCTCCCCACTCAGGGTCACCTGGGCTGGGTTTTCCCTCTGCGCAGACCTCCCCACACCTCAGGGAAAACACAGTGGTCCCTCAGGAGCATCCCTGGGAGAGAAAAGGCTGAGCTGTCTCTGGGTGACTTTCCCTGCCTGACCTGGCACTGGTGGCTGTCCCAGCTGACCGCGATGAACATCCCAGGGATGAACAGCTGTAGGGACAGACTGAGCAGTGTCTGTGTCTCCTTCCATTACTGTTTGGGATTGAACTTGCCCTGGGATCAATGGTGCTGCTCAGATACATGGGCAGCAACTCCCTGGGGGATTTATTCCTCCTAATTTTTAATGCCTCTGTCTAATCACATCTCTCTGGGCTCCCTTTGCAGCGTCTGGAAGGAAAGTGACACTTCCAGGTGCTGTTCACTGACCTATTTTAAGCTTTAGGCTAGGATTAATGGCAGCTTGGGCTCTGTTGCTTATCCTGCTGAGAGCTGCAGAGGGACACATGGAGCCAGATGAATCCCACTCCCAATAATTGTGGGATGCAGGGGACATTACCCACTGACAAATAACCAGCCAGACGCTCGGGTTTGCACCATTTTTCCAGAGTTATGACTTCATATTTTCAGCAGACAGCACAGGTTACACCTGCTTCCCATTGGAGTGGGTTGTTTACAGCCATAATGGATTAAATTTTAGCTCCAAATCTGTTGGAGAAGAGCTCCATCCTGGCAGCAGGCAGGAATTATTGCTGAGCCTTCGGCTGGGCTGTGGCCATGGCTGGAATTCAGGGCCCCTCTGAGCAGCTCTGTGTGACACTGCCCAAAGCTGCTGTGGGGAACAAACCCAGAGACAACTACTCCTGAATAATGTCTGCAGGCCAGGCTCCAGGTGTAATTACTGTGGTAGATGACTAATGTGATGGCTGACTCTCACAATTAAAAGGCAGATATCCTGTATATATGTTAAGACAAGTTTTATAGATTTATAGTTATGTTTTACCCCCCTTGCGTTGTTATCAGGGCACTGCCTGGGTTTGGGACATTTGGGAGGGTCACTCGTTACTGTGGCAGCACCTGAGCTCCAATCAGGATTTATGCAGTGATCTCCACCCCTGGACAGGGAAGGAGGAGTCGATGGACAGAACTTTGGGAGGTGCTAAAGGGTTAAAAGGTGAAACCTCCACTGTGTGGATGAGCGCATGGTGGGAGAAATATTCTGCTCCCAGTGCTGTAATATTTTCTCTATTCAGTCTTCTGTTGTGTTTTTGATAAGGTTTAATAAACCTTTTACATTTTTGGGAGTATAATTTCTCACAATTACCTTCACTGGGATGTGAGCAGAGCTCTCTTTTAGGGTGAGGAAGGTAATTAGTAGGGGAAGCAGGGCATGAACTTTATGTTTCATTGTGGGGAGCCCTGATACTGGCAGGGCTGTGTTTGCTGCTCACTCTTGCTCTCACTTCCCCACAGATCACCCACAGCCTTGTTCTGCATCCACAGGAGAAGTGTGATGAGCAGGAGAGAGTTGATTTCCTGGGATTGTACTGAGCCCCTCTGCTCTGGCATCCTGTCCCCATCCTTTGTCCAGTCTGGGAGCTGATCCATGTGCTGCTCTCTGCACTGTCCCACAGGCTGGCTCCAGAAAAAACAGCCATTTTTACTTTGTTTTTTCCCTGTTCTTCCCTACTGAGAGAGCCCCCAGACACCATTAATCCCCTTTCTAGGACAGCTCTCTTCTCCTCCTCCCCCAAGGCCCAGCTCCTGTTTTCTGTGCTGTCCTTCCCTGCCTCACCTGTGACTGAGGCTCTGTCCCCTCCCATATGAGGTCCCAGATAACGAGGGGATTCTGCATTTATCCCTGCAGGACCAGGTTAGATGAGGATGTGCAGTGACTGGGAGCTGCTTCCTTTGTTTCCTGTGCATGTCTCCAAGCAGGATGCTCTGGGAGTGTCCAGAAGCTCCCTTGATGCTCCCTTGAGACATTCCTGACCCTCTGTCTCTGGTGTTCCCCTGCTCTGTCTCTGGACCTGTCACCTTCACACCTTTTCCCTGGTTTTCATCTTCCTTACAGTCACCTCCACTCTGAAATTCCCTGAATTATCCAATTGCTCCTTCATGACCTTCTTCACCCCACTGTGGTTTTCTCCACCTTTTTCACCTCTCCTGCATTCCTGTTCTGGATGGGAGGGCCCAGAACGGCCCCAGTATCCAGGCACAGGTTTGTAATGGATTTACAGTATCATGCACAGGTTCCTTGTGTCTGTCCTCTCTTGTCCTGATAATTCCATAATTTGATTTGCTTGCTTTGTGTGCTGAGCTGTTGTTTTTATGGAACTGATAAAATCTCACTGCCTCACTCTGAAATGACAATAATCCACTTGGAGCCCATCCCTGGAGATGCCTAATTAGGATTTCCCCCCTTACATTTGACTGTGGATTTATTAAAATTCAACTTCACCTTCCTTTTGCATCACATTGTGACTCCATATTTCCTTCACCTTGGTCCTCTGAGCAGCAATGCCCCAGCAGCAAACCCCTCTCTGGGCACTCTGCTCCTCTCCAGGATGTTAATTCCAGAATGGTTTGGGGTGGGAAGGGACCTTAAAGCCCATCCAGTGCCACCCCTGCCATGGGCAGGGACACCTTCCACTGTCCCAGGCTGCTCCAAGCCCCAGTGTCCAGCCTGGCCTTGGGCACTGCCAGGGATCCAGGGGCAGCCACAGCTGCTCTGGGCACCCCATGCCATGGCCTCCCAACCCTCCAGGGAACAATTCCTAATTCCCAATATCCCATCCATCCCTGCCCTCTGGCAGTGGGAGCCATTCCCTGTGTCCTATCCCTCCATCCCTTGTCCCAGGTCCCTCTCCAGCTCTTTTTAACCCCTTTAGGTACTGGAGAGTTCTCCCTGGAGCCTTCTCAGGCTGAACAATCCCAAATAGCGTTAAAAGCCACCTATTTTTTCCATTAGGTTAAAAATTACATACATTGGTTTTTAAAATATTTGTATTAATTATTTCAAGGCATTTGCTCCAAGTCTTGTCCAGTTTGGCCTTGGACACTTCCAGGATTGTGCAGCCACAGCTTCTCTGGGTGTTTATGAGAAGATGAGCCCCTGGCACAGCTCAAACTCTGGCAGAGGGGCCGAGGCAGGTCCCTGCCACCCTCCTTGTGATGGAGGATGACAGCTGTGATCCTCCTCATTTACCTCCAATCCCTTCCTTCCTTCCAGCCCCACACTCACCCCATGAGGACCTTCTTTTTCTTCCTAAAGCAGCACAATTCCCCCAAAAACCCCTTGTGAGGGCCCTCCCCGTGTTCTCCTCACCTTGGGGCAGACACAACCACTCAGAGCTCCTCTGGAGTGTGGCTGTTGGGGCTCCTTTGGTGATATTTGGCTTCCCCTGAGGTGCTCTGACTCTTTCCCTGAATTTTCTGGATTTTCAGACATGTTAGATAAAGCAGAAAGCTGGAGAACATTCCCTGATCCTCTGCTGATTTTAAAGCAGGCTTGCCCAGAGCAGCTGGTTTGTCCTTGAGCTCCCTGGGACCTTGTGTGGGAGCACTGCCTGATTTGGGGAGGTTTCCTGCCATTTTATCATTTTGTCCTCCAGCTTTCCTGCCTGGCTTCCTATTCAAACCACATCCTTGATAAATAGAGCCAGCCCAGGGGCTGATTTATTCTGAGACACCACCAGGGTCTCTTCAAGCCCTGCGTGCCCTTTGCAGCTGATCAGCAGAGCACATCCTCCTGCAGGTGTAAAGATGCAGGGCCAGGCCTGCAGCAGGAGCACTTTCTGTTCTCTGTAACTTCACTGCAGTAAAATAAAATCAGAGGGTCAGGGCCTGAAAATTAAACTGACTCAGGGTTCAGAGTTTAAACACCCTGCTGAGGGTGTGTGACAGCACAGCCTGGCTGGGAAGGAGCCCGTGAAACATTTATGGGGCTGGATCTTATAAACCAGCAATACCAGGCACAAATATTTTATTCCAGGAAAAACCTCATCTTCCATTTGCTTCCCTCTCCCTCTTTGTTTGACTCAGAGTTGCCAGGCTGATAAATCATCACTGTATTAATTTAATATTATGGGGAGAGTCATAAACACCTGACTCCCACTCTGGAGTTCATGGATCTCTCTGATGAATGGAGAGTTTCTGCTCCAAAACACTTCCTATGAAATCCCATCCCTTGGGAATGCAGATGAGCACTAATGCAGCAGGCAGGCTGTGGTCAGTGGGTGTGTGGCTGTCACAGCACAAAGGTGGATCTGGGCTCATCCTTTCTTCAGAGAGGGGCTGTGTTAACTAATGAAGCAGTTAAATCCTCAAGGGGTGTAAAACTCTGTGGATGAAGCTCTTGGGGACATGGCTTAGTGGTGGCCTCAGTGGTGGGGTTGTAACAAACCAGGTTCTGTTTCCTCAGAAAAAAATCCATGCAGCAGTGGGGCAAATGTTGGAAAATTTTAACTTCAGGACAATAGTTTATGATCCCACATTTGGGGCTAATGCTGAGTTTTGTACCCTACACCAGAGATTCATGTGGCTTTGTGCTAATCCCCCACATCTGTGATGAAAAGATCTTGTGCCAGCCAAGGTTTCCCTATTTCCCTATATCCACGATGAATATGGACTGGGAGATTGTCTGAGTTTTGGGAACAGAGATCAAGTGCCAGAATAAAGAATGATAACAGAAGGTGCATCACAACCTGCTCACATATTTGAGACGCTCTCAAGGAGTGAAGATCCATCAGAAGATCCAGGACCATCCAAGGGGATTTTGAGGAATGGGATGCTCCAAACGCCACCAAAGACCCTCAAAAGACCCTTGCTCATATCCCAGTAAGTTCATAATGAGCACAGAAATGTAATGAGTATGGAATAGAAATGTGAGGAATATGTATTAATTTCATGGATATAACCTAGTCTGTAGGCTGGAGAATTCCCACACATCCAGCACTGGTAATTACATAGTGTTGGCTTTCCAATCCAGCAAATCAGGTGGAGAGTTTTTGGTGACACAGTGGAGCCAGGCCTTGCTAGAGGAGACACTGAACCCCGCTTCAGAAGCACTAAAAAATGCTCTGGATCGTGTGCCTCTTTCCTTTTGTTCCCATTTCAAATTCCCCTTTAGCCCATAGATTCCCTGGCTGTCCTATTGCACACCCATCAGCCCTGGCCCTGCTCTGAGGCAGTGGAGCCACTTTGTCCCACCAGATATCATGCACACTGCTCAAATATTCCAAATTCCCTCCTCCTGGAGGGAGCTGCTTGTTGTGGTGTGATGTCATGGCTTGCCTCAGTTACCCCGGTGTTTCCCCAAGTGTGTCAATCACCTCTCCTTTCCCCCTCCCTGACCTCTGCTGAATCCTGTCCATCAACCCAGAAATTCCAGAAGGACGTCAAGTGATTGGCAGGTTCAAAGGATGCTCTCCACCCCCTGGGGGGCCATTGGCCCATCCAGGTGTCCCTCTCACCTGAGACCCCCTCCCCCCGTACCTGGTTGGTGGTCCTTGGGTTCCCCCCATCCCTGTCTCCCCTGGTTAAAAGGGCAAGCAAGCCATGTGCATGGGGAATCCTGGTGGAGCTGTTGTTACATTCAGGGGCCATGTGGCCCACAATAAAAACTCTGGATTAAACCCTCCATCAGGACTGACTCCTTCTTCACCATCGCCTTAAAGCCTCTCCATCAGGGAAACCTGGGGAGCGACCCGCTGAGAGAGGAGGTTCTATCCTACTGCCACTGGAGCTCCAGCATGCCCAGACTTGTCCCCACGTGCCAGCTGCTACCCACAACTACCCAAAGTGTCTCTGGGGTAAAAACACCACAGTTGCTGCTATTTGGCTCAGCAGCAGGGCTGGACAAGTCAAGGCACGTCCCATTCAGTGATATTGGTAAAAACCAGTAAGTGCTCCTGCTGGAAGGGTGGGACCTCCTCGAGCTTTTCCTCTGGGAGCTGAGGGGCTCCTCCATGGGGATGTTCCTGGGATGGGTTGACCTGGGTGATAGAGCCAAAGGATTTTGTGCATCTTCCAACTGGTCCCTGATTTTGCTCTGACATCTCTTACTTTGTATTCCAGACTTGAACTCTTGGAGAGACCTGAATACCATTCCATTCAACCTGGAAAATTTTACAGATTGAAATTAATTAAGCCTAATTAATTAAGCCCCTTACAGATCCTTTGTAATTTTGTCCTTTAAAGTCTGGGGATCGAGGTTGGAATTGCTTGGCCACACAGGAATCATGACAGAGAAATTCCACATGTGTCATCCACATTTTGTGGATAAAACATTCCACATTTTATCCACATTTTGTGGATAAAAGTCAATCTGGAATTTTCTGGACAAGAGGACACTGAGCATGACCAAAATGCTCCATGCAGGAATTGTAAGAACATGGAACTCAGCTCAGGAATCTGATGCAGTGGCTTCAGTTTTTAAAGACTTTGGAGTTTTCTGCTGGAATAAATAATCCCAAAATGGCTTCAAATGAAGACTTTTCACAGTGTGCAAAGCAGTTCTTGGAGACATCACCATGATACCAAAACAAGTTGGACTTGATGATCTTCCAGGTCTTTACCAGTCTGATTCTGGGATTTGGAGTTCTAAGAGAATTGATCTGGTTCAATATCAGACCCAAGACTGGTCCATCAGGACTTGGAACCTCCAGCTGTGGGGATTTTATGATGAATTTTCTCTCTGCTTCTGTTGCCTGAAAGAGCCTGAGCAAAAGTCCTGAAAATGAATCTGCTGAAAGGAAAACATCTTAAAAACAGGACTGGAAAAAGGAGGGAACAGATTTTAAATGTATGTATAGAAAGAGAATGGAACAACTCAGAAGAGAGCAGAGAACACTGATTGAAGGCAGTTGGGAATTTCTGGTGTTAAATATTTTTTTCTCTGAGAGGTAACATTTGAAATTAAGGATATAACATCATAATCCAACCAAAAAGTCCCTTTGGAAACGTCAGGACAAGCTCCAAAAAACAGTTTTAGAGGAATCCTGAACTGAACTGGGAAGGATGGAGAGCAGGAAGCAGCTGAGGAGGGAGAGGTTTATATTCCCCTATTCCCCAATCTTCTCCATCCTCCTGCCTCCCTCCTTTCTGTTGGAGGTGAGAGGAGATGCTCTCATTGCTGGTCTTTCCTGCTGGAGTGGTGTGTTTTGAACAGAGGATAAATCCCAGCTCTCTGTTCATTCCAGGGATCTGTAACAATTCTGCAGCAGCAGCTGGGTCCCACTGCAATGGGAGGACACAAGAGGAAGGACAGGGACAAAATGCAAGGAATCAAAGAAAGGGAAAGCCCCAAAGCCCCTGAGAGTGGGACTTTGGTTTTCCAGCTTGTCCCTCCACTTTTGTGTTTCCAGAGCACCATTCCTGTCAGAGCAAGGGCGAATTTGGCTGTGGATCCTCCCTGGAACAGAGAAACTTTCAGGAGTGGGAAACAGAGGGCCTTCTTCTCTCTTCATCATCTTCCCTGCCTCTGGATTCTCTGCCGGCACTCTGGAGACATCTGTGTCCCACAGCTGGCATCTCCACATGATGGAATCCCAGGGTGGGTCAGGCTGGAGGGAGCCCAGAGGGTCCCTGGTGTCACCTCCCTGCTCCAGCAGGGCCATCCCAGAGCTCAGGGCACAGCAGGGTGTGCTCACAGCTCTGCCACGGCCCCAGGGAGGAGACCCCAGAGCCTCTCTGGGCTCTGTCAGGGCTGGCACTGCCCAGGGCAGCAGTTCTGCCTCCTGGGCAGGGGCAGCTCCTGGGCTCAGGCCCTGCCCGTGGCTCTGGGGCCATGGCTGGGCCTGGAGCAGAGCCTGGGGCTGCCCTGAGCCTGCACACAGGGACAGACTGGGACACACTGGGACAGACTGGGACACACTGGGACACACTGGGACATGCTGGGACAGACTGGGACAGACTGGGACAGACTGGGACACACTGGGACACACTGGGACACTCAGGCACACCCAGACACAGCCAGGGCCGAGGCCCCTCTCACTGGGGCTCCTCTCCCGGCTGAGCAGCCCCAGCTCCCTCAGCCTTTCCTGGGCACTGAGATGCTCCAGGCCCTTGCTCAGCTCCAGGAGCTCCTGTCCCTGCTGTGCTGAGGAGCCAGAGCTGGACACAGCACCCAGAGGTGCCCCCAGGGCTGGGCACAGGGGCAGGGTCACCCCTGACCTGCTGGCAATGCTCTTCCTGATGCCCCCAGGATCCCACTGGCTGCTTGTCCCCAGGACAGGTCAGGGACAGCTCGTTGTCCACTGGACACTGCTGACCCATGTGGATATTCCTCAGCTCCATCTCCGTGTTTTACTCCCTATAATTAGTGCAATATGGAGGCAGAGCCTTTCTTCAGTCTTTTCCTGAAACTGCATGAATCCAAGGAAGGAGCCTGGGGAAGGGCTGAAAAAATGACTGATTCTTTTATTAATTCCCTGCATTAATGGGGAATGCAGGAGTTCACCTGATAAGCACCCAGGGAATTGTCAGCAAGAGTGATGGTGGTAATCCCTCAAAGGACAACACAGAGGTACAACAGCCACCTGAGGGATTGATAAGACGCCTGGGAGAAAGATAACCAGGACAAGAAATATCCAAATATATCCTCCAAAATAATGGCAGCATTCCTGTGCAGAAAGGTAACCAATTAAAAAGAGCAGAATGGCCCATGATGGATAATTCCAGCCATTGGGAATGCAGAATTTGTGATATAAGGAACCCGTTTAGGGTCTCTAAGGAGGAATCTTAGCTCAGTGTGTTTGGATTTGGTCAGCTGGGAAGCTGAACCACACCTGGTGCACTGGAGTTGGAATGGATCCCAGAGTGAGGAAAAGCACTTTTGAGGGATGTATTGGAATGAAATCCAACTGTCCCCTGGGCCCTGGATGGTGGCAAGGGCTGAGGGACCTTTTCCCAGCACAGGGAAGCTCATCTGCAGCTCCCTGTCCAGTCTGGAGCTCCAGCAGCTCCAGGGAGATGCTGAGAAGCTCTGTGGGATCCACTGGAGACACAAGAAAGTGTCCCAAGGCTTGGGGCAGAGCTCCTACCCCAAGACACTGAGGAAATGCAGGAAAATGCAGTTGTTGTCCAGGGAAGCTGAAGCTGCCCCTGGATACCTGGCAGTGTCCACGGCCAGGTTGGACGGGGCTTGGAGCACCCTGGGACAGTGGGAGATGTCCCTCCCCAAGGCAGATGAGCTTTAAGGTCCTTTCCCACCCAAACCATTCCATGAAATCCCATGAACTGCCAACCTCCCACCTCCCCCAGTGCTGGCACAGTCAGAGCAGCAAGAGCAGCAGATCCTGTGACTCGCTGGGAGCAGATCCGGGACAGGGCTAGGATGTCCCACTCAGAGATGGATCTTAACACAATAAAGACCAGGAGAAGTGTTTGGAAAAAAATCCAAAATATGTGGAAGAATGGCACGAACAGGGGGAGACACAGGCAGAAAGGGCCAAGTGCTGCCTTAGCGTTGCCAGTCCATGGTTTTCACTCAGCCAGGGAAATTCCAGGAGGCATTTGGGTTTCCCAAGGATTCTCTGAGCACCCTCTGCTCCAGAAAACCAACCCTGCCTGGCCCTGGGGAGCTCAGCTCTCCCTGTTCCTGCTCACATTCCAAGGGGGGTGAGCAGGGGGACCCATCCTGGTGGGATGGAGGTCCAAAGGCTATGGTCCAGAAGAGCTCCAGCTCCTTCCAGGCCACAGGTTTGTGTTTGGGGGTCCAAGACGCCCAGGATGGCAGGACAAGCACTGAGAACATTCCCAGGGAATATATTTCCTTGCACTGCAGGATGTTGTGCAGTTTGTGAGGCTGCCTGGCTGGTTGTGAGTAATTTATGTATTTATTATGTCCCCTGGCAGTGCTGTTTTACTAAAGCTGTCCCTTTTTTTTTTTTTTCTGGTGCTCTTTCATCCCTCTGGGAATAGAGCTGATATATCCTTAAAGAAAACAGAGTTCTTTCATATTTCTGCAATGGGATTTTAAGTGGAGTAATGCAGATGAAGGGCAGCACACAAACACAGTCCTGCTTTGTATCTTAAATAAAAAATACCTTTCTCACAAAAGCAGGCAGTGGGGATTTTTCTCCCAGGCTTTCAACGGAAAGTATGGGCTCTTAAAGGACTTCTCTCTGTGTCTCTAAGCAATTCTGAGCACATTCTCCCACACAGTTCTGCTGGGTAAAATACAGGCAGGCTTTTATCAAGTGTCTTTTGTGTATCCCAGGGCTTCTACAGGTACTAAGCAGGGCTTAAGGAGATGCCAGAGTGTTTTGAGGGAAAGAAAGGGAGAGGGGAGGAGGGGTGCTCCCAGATACTGATCCAGGGAAATCACAGTCTAAAGGAGCCCCACGTTGAGCTCCACCTTTCCCTGGGTGAGGATCTTGCTGCCCCTGGGTCACTCAGGTGCCTGGATCCACTCCTCCTCCCCACGCTGACAAAAGCTTCCAAGGCCAGTGATGCCAGCAGGAATCTCACAGGAATTTTGCTGTTGCTGCTCTTTACCATGCCTGTGGAATGAAGGGAGTGCAAAGATCTCTCAAATCCCTGCAGAGCCAGAACATGCACAAGCTGCCCTGACAAGCTGAGGGTGCAGCATGGTCAGAGCCCACAGCTGTGTCCTGACCCCGCTCCTTGGTGAAAAGCTCAGGCTGGAAACCTGGGAGTGGGACTGGCAAGGGAAGTGCAGGAAGAGGAGCAATTTTCCTGAGCCTGTGTTGGATGTGGAGAGAGAGGAGCTGCTCCCTGTGGAGTAGAGCTCTGAGGGAAGTTGCCTTTGCAGGGAATAAACCTCCATGGCCACCCTGCTGGAATGGGTTCAGGGAGGATTCCCACTCTGCCACGATTCGGGTGATTCCAGGGCAGCTGCTGACCCTGTGTCTGCTGTTTCTGGGAAGTCTCACTGTCCCTGGCCTTTGGGGCTCCACTGCCACTGTCCTGGGTTACAAGATGTAGCCAGGGGTGTGTATTCAATTTGCCATCTGTCAGAGGTGGGGCAGTTCTCTGCTGTTCATGGGGCAGTTTTCTTTATCTCTCCCACAGCCAATCCTCCCTCCAGGAGATCTCTGCTGTCCATGGCCACTGAGTGTCCCTGCAGGGCTGATCAAATTCCAGCATCCCATGGGGAGATGCTGTGCCCAGAGCAGGAGCCAAGCATTCCTACCTGGATCCAATCTGAGCCTGGAACAGCCCAGCAGCCTTTGCCCACTGCATTCCCAGAGGAGCAGCTTTCTCCTGCCCTGCATTCCCAGAGGGAGAGCAGGCCCATCTCCAGCAGCCCTGGAGCTGCAGAGGAAAACTCCCCCCTTGTGCAGGATCCCTGCTCCAGCAGAAGCACAGCTGGCACTGCAGGAGGGCTGAGCCCCCATGGGATGGGACTGTGCCACCACCCTGACCCACAGGGGGTCAGCGCCTCTTCTGCCTCTGGCAGTGTTGGTTTGTATTACTGCATTTTTTGTTTTATTTTTTATTTTCTTCCCTAATAAAGAACTGTTATTCCTATTCCCATATCTTTGCCTGAGAGCCCCTTAATTTCAAAATTACAATAATTTGGAGGGAGAGGGTTTGCATTTTTCATTTCAGGGGAGGCTCCTGCCTTCCTTAGCAGACACCTGTCTGTTCAAACCAAGACAGCCGCTCACACTCGATGCTCTCAGGGCACAGATGTAAGGCTTTGCCCCAAAATGTGAATTCATGGCTCTGCTCCCTTTCTCCCACCAACCTCATCCCAGCTCATCTTTGTTTCAATAAAAGGAGTCCCAAAAGTGGAGTCAGCCCTCCCCATTTATCTCAGCTCTCCACTTTTCCCCACTTAATTTAATCTCTAAACCAACTGGAGCAGACCAGGAGCCCTCACCCTTCCAGAGTTACTGGAATACATCTGAAGAATGGGATTGAAAATTGCATCAGATAGATCTGCTGAGGGCCTGGCTCTGCATCTCCCTTTCCCTGCTGCAAGCCCAGGGAAGCACTTGGGGGTGAGGTGTGGGGAGAGAGGAGCATTAGCTGCTGACTGGGACCGAGGGAGGTTTTTATTATTCCTGCTTTAATTGAAGGGATGGGACCACCGTCAGGCTAAAAACGATTTATTACTCAGATAAACATCAGCTTCAAAGGCTGTGAGATTTAAAAGAGTAAGTAGTTGGCCAAAGTACAAAAATGGTCCCAAGTTTCTTTGTTACAAGACAATATATAACATTCTAATCCAATGGAAAGTTGTCACTAAGTTTATTTTGTTTTTCTATCCTATCACCTATCACCTTTGCTTAATTTTGCTGCACTGTGGATACTTTTATCCAGTGGGCTGCTATCTCACATACGCACACACACATACTTCTGTTATAACTTCTAAACTCTTAGCTTACTCTATACAGTCCTACCCCTACACTATAAACCCTTCACCATCTTATCAGTACAGTTTCTCACTTACTTAAGGCATATTCTTACAACTATAGAAATGTATGTTTATAATTTTTCTGCTTAATGTGTGTGTATTTTATTTTTACATCAATCTAAGCTTCTTCCAAGGCTGCAAATTAAACTCTTCAGTGTCTGTGGACGTTTCTATCTTTCCATTTCTTACAAGAGGTGACACAGAGGTTGTGTGAGGATCTGGCTGAACCCTGTGGACACTGAGCTCACTCCAGCTCTGCCCAGCTCATCCTGACCTCCCACCAGGGCCATAATCCCATTTGGGAGAGGATGGTGTTATCTAAATACAGGTCCAGCAGAAAATGAAGATGGAAACCCAGTCTTGGCTGGTCCAGGCTGCAGCCAGAGGCTCTGGCTGCAATCACAGCACCACAACCTCGTTTGCAGCACACACGGAACATCCTCAGCACAATCACACAGAAGTGGCCTTTGGATCCAGCTGCTGCTCCCCGTGTTCCCATCTGGCAGAGCAGGGAGAGCTGGAAACATGGCACTGCCCCAGCCCTGCCCAGCCCCTCCTGCCAGCATCCCCTGGAGCAAGAGGTGAGGTGCCAGCAAAGCCATCCTGTGGGAAATGGAGGTGGAAACTTCCACAGACACTGAAGGGTTTGATCTGCAGCCTTTAGAAGAAGCTTGGATTGATGTAAAAATAAAGTACACAGACATTAAAGCAGAAAAATCATAAACTTACATTTCTATAGTTGTAAGAATATGCCTTAAGTAAGTGAGAAACTGTATTGATAAGATGGTGAAGGGTTTATAGTGTAGGGGTGTAATTGTAGAGAATAAGCTAAGAGTTTAGAGGTTATAATAGAAGCAAGTGTGTGTACGTGAGATAGCAGCCCATTGGATAAAAGTATCTGCAGTGCAGCAGAAGTGAGTAAAGGTGATAGCTTAGAAAAGCAAAATAAACTTTGTGGCAACTGTCTATTGGGTTAGGAAGTTCTATATTGTCTTGTAACAAGGAACTTGTGACCATTTTGAGCTATGGCTGATTGCTTGCTCCTCTAAAATCTCACAGCCTCTGAGGCTGATGTTTATCTGAGCAATAAATTGCTCTTAGCCCTACTGTGGTCCCATCCCTTCAATTAAAGCAGTGATAATGATTCCATCCCAGTGCCCAGGGGCCCAAAGCCCTGCACAGGAGCCCCTCACCTTCCTGGCCCCACTGCTACCCCCTGTCCACCCTCACCATGGCTACAGACAGGCAGTGCAGCTCCAGAGCCTTGAAAGGGAACTCAGTTCCACTGTGCACCATCCTGGCCCTTCTCCTGCTCCTGCTCCTCAGACAGAGCATCCACCAGAGTCTCTCCTGTGCCCTGGACATGTCCATGAGGAGAGGGTGAAAGCAATGAGGGACTTGTCTTCACAAACAAACTGTGGGTCTGCTGGTAGAAAAAGCTAGATACTGAGAGATGAAAGAAACAATGGGAAGGATTCCACTGATTAATAAATGGAATGAGGGATTTGTTTTTGCAATCAAATTGTAGGTCTGCTGATAAATAAAATTGGATACTGAGAGATGAAAAAAACAATGGGAAGAACCATAAATTCCATAAGAAATTCCACTGAGTGACACAAGGAAAAGACAAACGGGGGGCACACATTGGAAGGGGGTCTTAGGTGTTTTGGGAAGTTGGTACCTCTCAAGTACCTCAGCCAATGAGGAAAGAGAGAGGGACATGTGGCTGGGAATTAGGACAAAATGGAGGCTGTGTCCTCCAAAAATTGGAGAGACCCTAGGGAAATGCCCCATGGCCTCTCCCTTTATTTGAATAAAGTAACAGGACTCCTCTGTCTCCTTTTTGGATATAAACTTCAAGTGTTTGTGGGTGAGTTTTCCTGACAAGGGTGACTGGACTGACTGCAGTCCTTGGTGGTGATGGTCTGAAGCTGGATTTTAGCTCTCTCTCACATCCCAGGCTTAGTTCAGGGTCTCAGAGTCTCAGTCAGCCCTGACAGCACCCCCTGCACACCGGGGAAGGGAGGGGAAGGGAGGGGAGGGGAGGGGAGGGGAGGAGGGCCAGGGGGTCTCCAGGATGGTTTGTGCCCAGCAGCAGTTCTGACCTTGTGTGCTCAGTGGGACTCCTGTGGGAAGCAGTGGGACCAATGCTCTCCTGCCATTCCTTGGGCATGGGAAGGAAGGAATCTGGAGGCAACCATCAGGTTGGAATCCATCTGCTGGGTGTGCTCCAGGGTCAGGGAGAGTGGGTAGAAGGAGCCTGCTGCTCTTTGCTCTGCTTCCCTGGGCAGGATCCCAACTTTCAGCCCCAGCAGTTTTTCCATCTCAACACTTTGCAGCCCATGATGGACCCTCACCAGGAGAGGGACCTTGCTGGTCAAACCCCTTCTGTGGGTGGCCCTGGTTTTGGAGCCCCTGAGCCAATGGTGGCCACATCAGACACGAATCTCTCTCCTCCCTGTGGGGATCCTTGTCACTGGTGTGGGTGGCCCTGCCCGAGCAGGGGTGTTGGATGAGGTGGCTCCAGAGCTGTCCACCAACCTCAGCCAGGTGACCCTGGCTGAAACTGGAACCTGATCCTCGATGTCCCCTTCCAACTCAAACCATTCCATGGTCCTGTGATCCTGCTCTCCAAGGCAGCAGCTCTGTGGTGGAGGCATTTTATATCCCCAAAGCTGTTATCACTGACACCACGAAAATCTGAGGCTCAAATCCCAAGAAATGAGATGTTCAATCATAGCCAGGATAAAATCCCAGGATGAAAAGCAGAAACCCAGAGGAACCCTGACACAATGTGGGAGGTGCAGCAGCAGGGAAACACCAAATTTTCCCTGCTGGAGAGTGAGCACAGGTTCAGCAGCCTGCAAATGTCAACATTCTGGGCTCATATCTGCCCATAATTTATCACCCTGGTGAGCAGGACTAAATCAGAGCTGCAGCAACACTCAGCTCTCAACAGCCCCCTCAGTCAGGGAGCTCAGAGCTCTGTGGAGCACACAATTAACCTTCCACTACCAGAGGAAATTACAACAGGAGGCAAGAACAAATCAGAACCTTCCCTCGAAGAACCAGGGCTGGATTCCACCCTCGTGCTGCTGCTCAGCCTCACTCCCTGGAGCATAAATAGGGAATAAGGGAAGGGAACAGAAGAGAGAAGAGCAAAGGAACAAACACAGGGAGGAGAGGAGCAAGGTCATACGGGGAGGGAGGGAATGAGGTGAAGGATGGCCTTGGCTGTTATCAGGCATCATCCCCTCTTCCATTCCTGCAGCATTTTGGAAGTGTCCTGGGAGCAGGTTTGAGATCAGTTAAAGGGATGCAGGGGTGCACAGGGAGTCTGATGAAGACCCCCCGCAAAATCCTGATTTAATTTCCCTCCATCTGGATTTCCTTTTCCAAAGGCCAGAGCATTGAGTGCCCTCAAGAGCAGCATCTGCAGCTCTGCTGGGACACACTGGGACCTCACACATCCCCATTTCTGTGACTCATGGAGAGCCAATTCCACAATTCATTGGCAGGAATGTGTGCAGTGACAGCTGAGCTGCAGGATTGGATCTGCCTGCTCCAGGATCACTTTGTGTTTACACTGAAGGACAGAGGGCTGCTTATCCCACATCCATCCACTCATTCTTCTCCTCTCCATCCTGTGGTTGGACAGCTGAGCTCAGGGCTTTGTTATTCCCTTTCAGGCTGGTGACATCTCTGGAGCTGCAGCAGCATCACGTTTGTGGTGTCACCCAGTACAGTCACAGCAGTGACTCAGCCACTGCTGTGCTCTCAGAGTGATCCATTTCTCCTTATTAAATCTTGGGCCTTCAAGAGAAAACTCCTTCTTCCATGACTGTGCCACAGAAACAATTCCACTAAACTTCGTTTTGTTGCTCCCATGGATGCTGGGCCATGAGGGAAGTGTCAGCAAGGATGGAGAACATGGAGAAAGGAAAGGAATTGTGGATGCCCAGAGCAGCTGTGGCTGCCCCTGGATCCCTGGCAGTGCCCAAGGCCAGGCTGGACAGGGCTTGGAGCATCCTGGGACAGTGGAAGGTGTCCCTGCCATGACAGGGGTGGCACTGGATGAGCTTTAAGGTCCTTTCCCACCAAAACTGGGATTCTGTGAGGAGGGAAGATGCCCACGGGTTTCTGGACAGAAAAGAAACGGACACAGCCACCTGCAGTGACAGCCACACCTCTGGGACACCCGGCACCACAATTCCCAAATTCAGAGCACTTTGTGGTCACCTTCATCCTCCAGTGAGGTTCTCTTGAATCTAGCAAACAAACAAAGCTGATTTATTTCTTTATGCAAATTCAGAGCTTTCAATGCAGGGGATTTTCTCTCTCATTCTTTGAATAAATTGCTAAAATCCAAGGTTTGCTGGCTGGAGCCCTGAGGCAGGGCACAGAGGTGGTGTCACACCCCAGGCATAGCCCTGGAGTGCCCAAGGAACATTCCTGGACAGGAGATGGGAAAGGAAACGGCCTGCAGGTGAAGCACCCACAAGGGAGAAAAGGCCATTCCCAGGTTCCTAACGATTCCCAGATTCCCTGTCAGGGAATCATGGAATTCCTGCACATGGGGCAGGAAGAAACTGGAATTTTGCTCATCCCCTGCCAGGAGCTGAGAGAATCCCGTGTGATCAGCTCAGAGCTTTGCACCAAAGCACCCAGTGAGAGACACCTTAAAAATCCCCCACTCTTTTTCTTCATTGGGAATTTTCCCTCGTTGCCTCACAGCACACCCGTTGTCACCACTGCATGGCTTCTCCACTGCATGCCCAGAGGAGCAGCTTTCTTCTGCCCTGCATTGCCAGAGGAAGAGCAGGCCCATCTCCAGCAGCCCTGGAGCTGCAGAGGAAAACTCCCCCCTTGTGCAGGATCCCTGCTCCAGCAGAAGCACAGCTGGCACTGCAGGAGGGCTGAGCCCCCATGGGATGGGACTGTGCCACCACCCTGACCCACAGGGGGACAGCGCCTGTTCTGACTCTGGCAGTGGTGTTTTGTATTACTGCATTGTTTATTTTATGTTTATTTTCTTCCCTAGTAAAGAACTGTTATTCCTATTCCCATATTTTTGCCTGAGAGCCTCTGCATTTCAAAATTACAATAATTTGGAGGGAGGGGTTTGCATTTTCCATTTCAGGGGAGGCTCCTGCCTTCCTTAGCAGACACCTGTCTGTTCAAACCAAGACAGATTTTTCCCACACTCAGGTACCAGGATGCTTTGTCACCTCCAAGCTCCTTTCCTACAATTCCAAGTGGCACCAGTCTCCCTTCATCACCTCCCAAATTCCAGTGATGACAGTTCTGGTTTCCTTCCAAAATCCTGTTTTCCTGATCGCTCGCACTCCTGCACCTCCAAACGGAGCCCCCTCCTTGCTGAGCTGAGCCACATCCACACTCAGCTTTCCAGGTGTTAGAGATGAGTAATCGGATAGTTGGCTCTCACAATTAAGGGCTGAACATTGTGTGTATGTTAAGAGACGTTTTGTAGATGTTGTAATGTTACTGCAATGTGTCCTCCCCACTTGCATTGTTATCATGGCCTGGGTACTCGGGGCATTTGGGGAGGGTTGGCTCATTACTATGGTAACACCTGACCCCAAATCAAGGTGTAAGACAGTGATTTCCACCACTGGACAGCAAGGAAGGAGTCGACTGACAAGACTTCAGGAGATCCTACAGATACAAAAGGCAGACAGGGACATCCAGGGATATTTCCCTGCAGTTCTGGGTGTTCCCTGAGCTCTCCCCAGGGCAGCTGAGTTTTCCTGTTCACTGGAATCCTGATCCATGCCATCCATCACTGCTCACCTGAGCATGAGCCCTGTTTTCGCTGCTGTGAAAGGGCATTAAATTGATTTTATGTGATTTGCTCTTGACAAATCAAACTTGGCTGTAATTCCCTGTCTCATTATGTCCCAGGTGTTCACAAGCACTTTGCCAGATAATATATTCCCATTCTTGTCCTGGGTGTTTCAGACAACAGATACCCATTTTATCCTTTTTTTAAAGATAGTCTTAGCATTTATTTTTTCCAGACCTCCCAAATTTTTTCCACACACATTTTAAGATAAAAGCGAAGTGCTCCGAGATTGATTCAGCCTCCTTTAAGCACGACACAGAGAATGCTGGCAAGGCCAGGCAATTTGGGATCCTCTAACGGCCCTAAGAGCTCCCTGCTCCATCCTTCTCCTGCTGCAGAGTAAATTCTGTCCCCTTTGTCACCGGAGCTGTTTGTTCACCCTGTCATTGTCGCTAACTCCTTAAGTGAAGGCTGAAACAACAGCAGGGGAAATTCCTTTGCCTGGGGCATCATTGCTTAAGACTCCAGGAAAAGCCTCTTTTGCCTTTTTCTCACTGCTTATTTCATTACAGAAATTTTCCTCATTAATTTTTATCTCCCTCACTGCTCGGCTCCCTGTGCCTCGTACAATCCCAATTCATTCACGGAGGAGACATGGTCCAAGTGGAAGCTGTGGCCACATTCATGCTTAATTTTTCCTGTGTCTCATCTCCATCACATTTTTATCTCAGGTCCAAGGTGGGAATGTGGCTGTGCCCATTTCCCATGGGATGCAAATGGAGAAAATCCCTTTCTCCCATGGTCCTGAGCTTCCTGCTGCTGGGACAGCAAATTCCCTCAGCATTTCATTGGGTGGGTTTCTACCACACTTTCGATTCTTTGCTTCTTTTCTGCCAAGGAAATGGAGAAGGAAGCCTTCTCCATGGCCTCAGGTCAAATGCAGTGTTCTCTTGGGGGTCAGTGTCTCTCAGCACAGAAAGTCTAAAATTCTCAGTATCCAGGGTTCCAACACCACAGCATGTTTAGGTTGAGTTTTGTGGCCATCCAAGCAAAGCACTTGGGACTGGAACCCAGAGATTTATCCCAGCACAGCTCAAGTGGTGCCAGTCCAGGGGAAATCCCAAGGGAAGCAGAGGGGCAGGCACTGATCTCTGCTCTGGGACAGCACCCAGGAAACAGATGGAGCTGGGCCAGGGCAGCTCAGGCTGAGCTCAGGGCAAGGCTCTTCCCCCAGAGGGTGCTGGCACTGCCCAGGCTCCCCAGGGAATGGGCACGGCCCCGAGGCTGCCAGAGCTCCAGGAGCCTTTGGACAGCGCTGCCAGGGATGGACAGGGTGGGGTTGTTGGGGGGTCTGGGCAGGGACAGGGACTGGGATTATCCCTGTGGGTCCCTTCCCACTCAGGATATTCCAGGATTGTGTGATTTTGGTAACTACATCGGGTAACAGCCATGGGCTGTGACACACAGGTTCATTTTAAAATAAACCAGAAGGATCCTGCACAGGCCTGGATGGAGTCTAAAAGTGACATCAAACTAATGCAGCATTTCCACATTCAGGTGATGACTGGGGACATCTGTGGGACACATGAGGACTCCCCAGCCCCAGGTGGTTTTCAGAATTTCTGAGTTTACCAGGGACGTGGATCTTTTCCATCCCTGCAGAGCCCTCAGATGCAGCCCCGGCTGAGGTTCCTGTGCTCTGACACTTCTATTAATCCCCAGGACTGTCAATTATTTATTGTCCTTCTCCGTGGTGCTCTGTCACAGGCTGGGCTGGAGCAGCTTGTGCTTCCTGACAGGTTGTCATGTCCCTGGCTATCTTTGGAGCTCGTGGCACCTCGGAGATGCTGATGGAGGAGATTAAGGCTCCTTGTCACACCACTCGTGCTGGCCCTGCAGCACTCCCAGGGAACAGGACAGAAAGTGCCATTTGCTCCAGGTCTAAAAGTCATTGCCTGCTTTTATTCCTGGCAGGAGAGAGGATGGAATTGTAGGAAACAGGAGCAATCAATCCCGGGCTATTAAATAAGGCACTTTGATAGGACCATTACATCAATTAAATTTGGAGCTGATCATTCTGTTTTAGGGCCGTGTCTTGCCCTGCCATCCCAGCCGGTGTTTCTGCTCTGTCACCTGTCACTCTGCAGGACAAACATGTCCCCAAGGGCACGTCACCCTGCAGAACACGACCCTTCTGGGGCTCTGGAGGCCAGCTGGAGCTGGTGCCAAGGCAGCCTTGGCTGATCCCGCACGGGCTGTTCATCCTTTGTTATTCATGGCCGAGGTCCCCGTGCTCCCATCCCCTCCTAATGACTGCACCGTGATGGTGATGATGATGATGATGATGACCATGTGGTCATTAAGAAGGCGATTTGCTCAGGGCTCCTGCGCTTCAATGAGGAGAGTAAAACATTAAAGGGAGATGTTCAGAGCACTCACATCACCGGCTTTTCATGATTCCTAATTAATCCAGGATGTCCTTAATGAGTAGCAGCAACGCAGTTGGCTTCTGGTTTTAGGGCTGCACTGGGAATCTGGTGTGGATTGGGATAATGAACCACCAGAGGAGGAGCAGAGCAGACTCTGTGTGAGCCCCACCTGCCCTGTGGTGCTTGGGCATTTACTGGGCAGTTACTGGGCATTAACTGGGCATTTACTGGACATGAAATGGGCAGCAACTGGGCAGTAACTTTGCATTTACTGGGCATTAACTGGGCATTTATTGGACATTAACTGGGCAGTAACTGGATATTTACTAGGCATTAAGTGGGCATTTACTGGACATTGACTGGGCAGTAACTGGGCATTAACCAGGCAGTAACTGGTGTGATGGTCCTGTCCTAGAGTCCATAGCAGAGCAGCATTCCCTGCCTGCCAGCCCTGGGATAAATTGTCCCTCAGCAAGGATTTTGCTGCTGTGAAATTCTCGGCTCTGGGCCATGGGTAGGTCACAGAATAATGGAATATCCTGAGTTGGAAGGGATCCACAAGGACCCTCTAGTCCAGCTCCTGGCCCTGCCCAGACAGCCCAACAATCCCGCCCCGTGCCCGAGGGTGTTGCTCACTCTTCATTACTGGAATAAAAATGAGGAAACTCCCAAACTTTGCTGCATCCCAGTGTGTTCACAAACAAACATCCAGTGTTTAATTTTAGTTATTAGTGGGATAAATATTTGTTCCAAGCATTTTGGATGCTAAAATAGAAAGCTGAAAACACGGTTGGAGCTGGAAATGGGCTCTGTGTGTTGATGAGAGAGGAAGGACTGGCTTGGGGAATGGTTTGGACTGGTGCTCTGGCTGGTGGGGGCTGCAGTTGTGTTGAGCTCAATAATCTCCTGCATCCCCCAAAAGTGTCACACAGGGATGTCTAGGAATGCTGGGGAAGAGTTGTCAGGGATCTGTAAGGTGTCATTGCTGTCTCTGTCCTTTTTCTGGTGTGACAATGCATGTCCAAACTGTGCAGAGCCTTGCTGGAGCCAACCTGAACTTCTTCGTATGGAGTAGGACACATCCCTGCTGTCTCCATGCCCCATACCCCCCTTTGCAGGGGCTGGGGGGGGGGGGGGGATAGTCCCATGAATGTCCTTTGGGAGACCATGACTGAGCTTTCCAGCAGAAACCCCCCAGCAGGGAGTGCCCTGAACTCCCAAACTTCCACATCCCTGCACGGGGCAGAGTGAAGAGCTGCTGGGCTGCAGGAATTCTGTCAACATTTCTTGCAAACCCTGTGTCCCTCAGGAATTCTGCTGCCTGACTTCAGCTGCAGATCTTTGGGTTTGCTCATCTGGAATATTTATGTGTGACCTTTGCCACTTGGATGTGTGTGCAGGAGCTGTGGAGGAAAAATGGATGAAAGGTTCCTGACTCCTCCTGGGCCAGGCGGGAGCAGAGATGCAGAAAAGGCTTCCAAGGCAATATTGATTCTCCAGGATCCCCCTGGGCCAGCTGTGGCCTCATCAGCTTCACACAGAACTGATGGGTTCCTTCTTTGGCTCCAGGGTTATGAACTTGGCTTGTTGACACTTCGGCCTTCACAGGATGGATTCCCAGAGTCTTTGCTGGGTTTAAATCAGGCCCTTTGCCTTCCCTGCTCAGGATGTGGAGCACAGAGAACATTTTTGCCTTTTTAGCTGATCCCCACTTTCCTCCCTGGACTGTCAGATCCATAATTGCTCCAGCAGAGCATCCCTGCTCTGCTCTGTCACTGCCCAGCAGCTCTCTCAGGGAGCAAAACTGCCAGGGATGATCTGAAGAACAAATTAGTCCTTGGGGAAATGGCTTATCCTGGGCTGTGTTCAGATCCTGCCCCTGTGCCCAGCCCTGGGGGCACCTCTGGGTGCTGTGTCCAGCTCTGGCTCCTCAGCACAGCAGGGACAGGAGCTCCTGGAGCTGAGCAAGGGCCTGGAGCAGCTCGGTGCCCAGGAAAGGCTGAGGGAGCTGGGGCTGCTCAGCCGGGAGAGGAGCCCCAGTGAGAGGGGCCTCGGCCCTGGCTGTGTCTGCGTGTGCCTGAGTGTCCCAGTGTGTCCCAGTGTGTCCCAGTGTGTCCCAGTCTGTCCCAGTCTGTCCCAGTGTGTCCCAGTGTGTCCCTGTGTCTGTCCCAGTGTGTCCCAGTGTGTTCCAGTCTGTCCCTGTCTGTCTGTCCCAGTCTGTCCCAGTGTGTCCCAGTGTGTCCCAGTGTGTCCCAGTCTGTCCCTGTGTGTCCCAGTGTGTCCCAGTCTGTCCCAGTCTGTCCCAGTCTGTCCCAGCGTGTCCCAGTCTGTCCCAGTGTGTCCCAGTGTGTCCCTGTGTGCAGGCTCAGGGCAGCCCCAGGCTCTGCTCCAGGCCCAGCCATGGCCCCAGAGCCACGGGCAGGGCCTGAGCCCAGGAGCTGCCCCTGCCCAGGAGGCAGAACTGCTGCCCTGGGCAGTGCCAGCCCTGACAGAGCCCAGAGAGGCTCTGGGGTCTCCTCCCTGGGGCCGTGGCAGAGCTGTGAGCACACCCTGCTGTGCCCTGAGCTCTGGGATGGCCCTGCTGGAGCAGGGAGGTGCCCCCAGGGACCCTCTGGGCTCCCTCCAGCCTGACCCACCCTGGGATTCTGTGATCTAATGTTCAAAATGTGAAAAAAAGTTGGGAAGAAGAAAGCAGAATCCTCAGTTGATGCTCTTGGTAATCCATCTGGTGATAACCATGAACTAAAGGCAATTCCCATGATTTCCTGTTGGGCACAGCTCTGAGGTGGCTCAGGATGGAGAGTCCAGCTGCCCACAAATTACTTGGAACAGTGAGGAGTGGAAATAACTGAACCAGGAAATGGGGAAACACAAATAATGGGGGGCTTCCAATCATATCCTGGACCCAAATGCTTCCAGACTGTGTCTCCCCTGGAAGGAAAGGAATGGGAAGCAGAACTGAGGCAGCCCAGTGGTTGTGCATTGATTTGGTTCAGGCTGGTTTGGTTTGGAGCTGTTTGGAGCAGTTGAAAGGTGAAGGGACACGGGATCATGGATTGTCCCATTCCATGAGTTGTTGTGCCCACCGTGGCACCCCAAGATCATGGAATCATGGAATAGTTTGGGTGGGAAGGGCCTCAAAGCTCATCCCATGCTATCCCTGCCGTGAACATGGACACCTTCAACTATCCCAGGCTGCTCCAATCCCTGTCCAACCTGGCCTTGGGCACTGCCAGGGATCCAGAGCCATCCCTGATGTTGAAAACAAATCCAGCATTAGAGGAAACCTATCCAATCAAAGCTTGTTTTCTGCAGGGATTCCAGATGTGGATGAAATCAGAGGAAACCAAGCAGATCTGGGCCCTTCAGCCCAGGAGCGCTGGATGATCCCGTTTTTCCCGGCAAAAAACACCCACAGGGATGGTTTGGAATTACCATCCTGCCTCAAATCCTGGCAGGATTTGCCTGGGGGCCCTGTCCTGAAGTTGGAACCTGGAGATTTCTGGATGTCAACAAGTCCCAGGCCGTGTTTTTCTTATCAAAAGCTTCTTTTGTTGGGTTTTCAGCACAATTTAATTTCTCCTGAAAAATGAAAATGCTCAACTTTCCACATGGACAAAAAAAAAAAAAAAAAAAGGAAAAAAAGATTTTGTGATGAAAACTTGAATGACAGAAATCTCAAGTAGTTTTCTTAGGAACCAGAATGTTTTAATTTGTTCTCTAAATATCTTTAAAATCTGAGAAGGATTTTTATTCAATTTTTATTGGAATAAAATGCAGTGAAACGTTGGAATTGCCTCCTCTTCTGCCCAGTTCTGAATGATGGGCCAAGGACAGACCCTATTTCCTTTTCTGGATCTGGGAGACATTCCCAGGTGGAAGTGAGTGTTGAATTTGGGAACCATATGACCTCCTTCTCCAGGATAGCTCTGCACAGATTTCCAGAACAAAGGCTAGATGCTGATCCCATATAAATTCCTTTTGTTCTGTTTTTCATGTGGTCTATTTGGTAAAAAATGTCTAAGAACTTGGAAAACAAATGGGTTCAATTGCTAACTCTCCTCCCTCTTTTTTCCTGAAAATTTGCATCTCACTTTTCTCAGGAATGCTGGAAAATGGTGAAGGAAATCCTAATTTAGTCAAAACTACTGGCTTTTTTTTTTTTTTTTTTTTTTTTTTTTTTTTTTTTTTTTTTTTTTTAAATCTTAGTTTTAGCCAAAACCGCATTTTTGAGTGGAAAGAAGCACAAGCAAACTCCACGGACACCCTGTGGTTGTGGTTGCCTCCAGGATTCCCAGGCTGGGAGCATTTTCCTCTCCTTGTGTTGTCCTGAGGCTCAGGATCCATCAATCCACGAGCTCCAAGCAGCATCCAGAGTTCACCACTTCCCTGGTGGCAGGAGGGCTCCCAGGAACTGGGAGCAAGCCATGAAAACATTGGCAATAGGGGCTGTTTAGTGTGATTTTTTCCCCACTGATTCTCACTCCCAAATCCAAGGCCAATGGATGCTGTGGCTGTGGGAGCCTCCCTCTTCTTGGGAAGAGCTTCCAGGTGTTTCCGTGGTGGGAACCTCATTCAGCCTTTCCAAAGGGCTCTCCTGACCTTCACCTCCTTAGCAGCAATCCCAAAATAAATCCTGCTTTTCTCCCTGCCTCCAGCTGTTCTGCTGGAGGAAGCTCTTCTCCCTCACCTGGGAAAAGGTAAAACTGGAAAATAAGAGACTGAGGGAGTGATGGAGAGCTCCAGGGTCTACTCCTGATTTGTCTCTCCTTCCTGAGCTGTTTTCCTGGGATGTTGGTCCTCAGATCCATCTCCGACAAGCCAGTGGAATAATGCAAATAATAATACTAATAAAAGGATCATTCCTATGGATCTGGGCCTTTCACGGAGGACATCCAAGGGCTTGATGAACATCTTGGAACTGATCTAGGGGTTCTGGTTCAAGGCAAATGAGGGGGGAAAACCAGAAGAAATCAAAGGGAGACAACTAAAAATTCCCAAGAGCTTTGGATCCTTTCCTCCTGACTCTCCTTCTCAGCATCTTGGGAATTGGGATCACTCCTCCAGAACCAGACATCCATCCCATTCTTGGCAGGAGCATCCCTACCCAGGGAGGATGAGGGGGATGAGGCTCCAGCTCCTTCCAATCTCCAGCCCATTCCCTTTGATAGGGCAGGTTGTGCTCTCCTCTTCCCATCTCTGGAGTGTCACTGGTCCTGTGCCCTGCTGGATGCTCCATGGTTGGAATGCCTGATCCAAAGCCCCTGGATTTACAGGCAGGGAGATTCCTTGGAATGTTCCTCTTCTGCTGCTCAGAGCTCTGGGAGCAGGGTGGGGGCAGTGTGTCCCACCAGGAGATGATCCAGGGGGATAATTCCCACCATTTCTGCTCACACACTGTCTGCTGGGGTAAAATCCTTCATTCATGGCCAATACATCCCTTATTATCCATATGGAGCAGAGGAAGAGCTCAAAAGTCCCAAATTCTGCTGTCCCAGCATGTCCTCATATCCTTGTCCTTGTACCCCTCAGATACGAGCTGAGGACCAAATCCCCTCAAGGTAAGGGCTCCAAACAAGTGAAATATAGCAAAAGAGGGACTTTGGAAGAACTTTGCCAGAGTTATTAATCATGGAATACAGCAAATGACTTGAAATAATTAATACAAATATTTAAAAATCCAATGAATATAAATTTTAACTTAATGGAAAAATAAGAGATGTCTGTTAATGCTATTGGGATTGTTCAGCCTGGAGAAGAGAAGATTCAAGGGGATTTTATTGTGGCCTTTCAGTGCCTGGAGGGGCTCCAGGAGAGCTGCAGAGGGACTGGGGACAAAGGATGGAGGGACAGGATACAGGGAATGGCTTCCCACTGCCAGAGGGCAGGGATGGGTGGGATATTGGGAATTAGGAATTGTTCCCTGGCAGGGTGGGCAGGCCCTGGCCCAGGGTGCCCAGAGCAGCTGTGGCTGCCCCTGGATCCCTGGCAGTGCCCAAGGCCAGGCTGAACACTGGGGCTTGGAGCAGCCTGGGACAGTGGGAGGGGTCCCTGCCATGGCAGGGGTGGCACTGGGTGAGGTCCCTTCCCTTCCCTCCCAGACCATTCCATGATTCCATGATCCTATTTCCATTTGCACAAGTTCTCATGGCAGAATTTTTGTGAGGAGGGGTGGAAGCCTCCAGAAAAGGTCTGTCCTTGTGCTTCCCATGAGGAGAAGCAGCTCCTGCCTGATCCCCCATCCTCTCCCCCCTGTCCCTGCCACTGCCTGGGCACAGAGCTCAAGGGCTAGCACATGAAGGGTCTCCACCTGTCCCACCCAAGTTCCCAAAGCTCCTGTTGTCCAGCAGAAACATCTCCTGCCATGTGGGAACACCTCCAAGTGATTTCCCCAGGGAATGGGATGTGGATGCACAGGAAGGTTGAGGAACCATGAGCTGGGGGGAGCCCCAAGCCCAGCAGGGCTCCAAGGGCAGAACTGCTGGAGTAAAAACGTTTCTGGCTAATAATCAGGATTATTAGGAAAGGATTTTTAGAGAAGAGAAAGCTCAGGGTGATTTGTACACCTCTTAAAACCAAGCTTAAACTTGGGTTTGGCAGAGCACTGGTTAAGGCCAGAGCAGCACACTCACATCAGCTCTGCTGAATAAAAGTAATTTATGGATTTCTCCATTCCTTAACTTTCCATGTGCTGTCACATTTTGATTTCATACCCAAATAAAAATCTATTGGGCAGGAATGAGGCGCAATAGCTCTGGAATGGATGCAAACAGCTCCAGCAGCTGAGAATGAAGTGCGGGGGCTCAGCTGCACGTGGGAATCTTTGGGCTCCCTCATTCTGGGGGGATGAATCCTCCACTACCACTAAATAAATAAAGGCTTGCAGAGAACAACTTGGGGATGTCAAAATTTATTTGAGTGGGGCCCTGCCAACACTGAGCTGTAAAGCAGAGCAGGGAGGTTTGACACTCTCTTGCCCCTCAGGTACAGGGAAGGAATAGGGAAACAGGGAAAGGGACTCTAGAGATGAGTTTGTGGCTCTGCTCCTCAGAAGGGAAAGGTGGGAGGTGGGGAAGGCTGGGGTGGAAATGCTGCAGGAGGTAGGATGGGGGCAGGGGTGGAGCTGGGACCACTTAAACCCAAGCCCAGGCACAGAGCTGCAGCCCTGTGAACACATCCAAGCACATTCCCTGGAGTTCACTGTGGATATTGAGGAGCAAAGTGGGATGCAAGAGCCCACCATGGATGCTCCAGCTGCTGCTGGGGCTCAGAGCCACTCACCCCAGACCAAAAATGGGGTTTAATTCTCCTGATGGAGCAACACAGGAAATAAATCCTTGCCCAGGCAGGTGGATAATGCACAGAGTTTGCAGGACACCCATGAATTCCCTGTTTTTCCCAGGGATCAAAGGAATCATTTCACTTTGGAAGATCCCTGCTGGCAGTGCTGGACTTGAATCTTGTGTTTTGGGCCAGCCTCCAAAATCCTAAACCAGCTTGAGCTGGGCAGAGAGCAAGGAAAAAGCCCAGAATTCCCAATCCAAAGGGTTTTTAAAGGCTCCCACAATTTCTGAGGCCCAGCTGCCAGAGCTCTTGACTGCCAAATGAAAGAGGGAAAGAAATTGGATAATCTGCACCAGATGCTTGGATTTTTTTTCCAAGCTCATTCACTTCAGCTGAAATGCTGGCGGCTGGAAGCTGGCCAGCTCCTGCTGCTGCTCCAGGGAGCAGCTGGAGGCATTCCCAGCAGGATGCAGGAGGAGGGAAGACCTTCCCTGTTTTCTGATCACTGCTAGGAAATAAATTGTGCGTGACAGGGAAGCAAGGAAGCAACTTTGGGTGTTTGGGGAAACAAAACACCCCAGGCATGTGTGGTGACTCCTGCAGGGAATGATCCCCTTGGAAAAGCTTCCTGGCTCTTCCAGGTCTGTCTTCAGCATGGTCAAGGTGGGCATTGGATCTGTTTACAAAGCTTTCAAAATAAAGGAATAAACCTCCACCTGTCTGGTTTTTGGATGGAAGGAAATCTGCATTTTTTTCCTGCTGTGTTTTAATCTCTTTCCAAGAGAAATGTGATGGATGTAGCACTTGGAGTTGGAGTTTTAATGTTAGACAAGTGTCTACTGCTGATTGATTCAGATTGGAATAGATCCAGACTGCCCCTCTCTGAGGGATGGAGGCTGCAGCCTGCAAAATCCCCCTGGAAATTGGATCATGCAATCATGATCCAATAGGGTCCCTATAAAAAAACCCAAACAATTCCATTATTTCATTACTTGGTCTCCTCCATTAGAGCTGCTCATGAATTTGGGAACATCTTTTTTAGGAACAAGGGCTTGAGGTGAGGACACATGGCTGGGATGCAGCAGGACGGATCCTTGGGCAATTTGGGATTTATGCATAATGAAAAGCACTGTAAGAACATGGATGTTTATCCCATAAATAATCTGCAATAGCCATTTCCCTCTCCTTGGTGTGTGGAGGAGTGGCACAGTGAGGCTCTTTTCCCATCTCCCAGGGGAGCCGTGGTCTGGGGACAGCCTGGATTGTGGGAATGTGCAGCTCCTGGTGCCTGGGGCTGGCAGTGGGACCCAAGAGCAGCAAATTCCAAAATCGAGATCTCAAAATGCAAATTTGAGACCCCAAAATATTCACCTGCAAATTAGAGATGGAGGGGGAGCCCTCAAAGGTACCAGATAACAAAGAGACCTCTCAGTATCATCACAGCTGATCCCTGTGGCTCTAATCCCATCACTGGAGCAGCTTGGGAGGCTCCAGCCTTGGAGATTTCCAAGCCCAAACTGGATCAAGCCCGGCCCAAACTGGATAAAGCCCTGCCCAAACTGTCCTGATCTTGTGGCTCACAGTGCTTTGAGCCTGAGACAAGATCAGGGACCCCTGAGATCCCTTCCAGGCCGAGCTCCCTTCTGATCCCATGGATATCCCTCCTCCCAAGGCTTCTTGGTATTCTCCATCCTCCAGAAATGAAGACAGAATCCAGAAGCCTCCCTCCTCCTTCTCCAGGTGCTCTTGGAGACAGGAATGAGCAGCTCAGAGCTGCCTGGAACACTCAGGGCTGAATTGTGCCAGGTCCAGAGCATGTGAGAATCACAAATTTCTGGAACTCCTCCCTGCTTTTCCCTGTTCCAGCCCCATTCCCACACCTTTGCCTCTCTTTCCCAAGCATTCCAGCTCTGCAAAGGCAGAGGGAGGGCACCAAACTTCCCTTTGTGCCTTCCCTTGGGGGGAAGGGGGGAATTGTCCCTGCCCAAGGAGTAGCAGATGAATTTTTCCTGTTGTAGGTGTCTACAGAAGAATTTCTCAGCAGTCCTCATGTCCCTGCTGATTGTTTCCCTTCTCCTGCTTTTTACAACTGGAAATGTTCCTCTTGTTTCTGTGGGATTTTTCCCCCCCAGTTGGCCCAGTTTCCATCCTCTTTTCATGGAGCAGCTTCCCTGCACTGGGATGCTTTGACCTGATACACTCAGTACATTTTCCTCGTGCTACTCCCACAAATCCTCTGGAATTTTTTTTTTTCCAAAATCCCCCCCTTATTCAGTTCACTTTAAGATTCCTGCCCTATTTCCTGGCCCTTATCCCTGGAGCATTTCTCACCTCTGAGCTCCCTCTCCCAAATTCCCTTGGTTTGCAGCTGTTTTTCATGAAGAGCTCACCTGCCCCACAGGACTGACTCTAATTTCTGACGATACAACATAGGACTTCTTCCAGAGGACAGCAAATTACTGCCAGCAACACCTGAAATGCAAATAAGGGATAATGAAATGCAAATATTGGGCCAATTCGGGAAGAAAAAAGCAAAGGAAAAAAGCCCTCCCAAAATATCCCAGCAAAAACAAACTGGGAAATGTTTGGGAAGAGCAAAGGAAAGGCTGAGCCTGAGGGCTCAGCAAACACCAGCTTAAAGCACTCTAGCAAAGCCCAGGGTCAGGTTTAACCCTGGGTGCAGGTTTAGCCCTGGATCCAGGTTTAATCCTAGGTGCAGGATTAACCCTGGGAGCAGGTTTAATCCTGAGTGAGGTTTAACCATGTTTCCTGTCTTTGGGCCCATCTTTTCTCCCCCAGTTACACTCATCCTGCTCCTGTTACGGAAAATCTTGCCAGCTCTCTTCCTTCTTGACTCTCCAGGAAGAAATTTCCCTTCTAATCCTTAATGCTGAATTCATGAAAAAAAAAAAAAAAAACAAAAAAAACCAGGGAGGCAGAAGGGTGAGATTATCCAGAACTTCAAGTTGGGCAGAGCTTTCTGAGTGCACTGGAATTGGACAGGGATTTTCCCAGGGAAAATTTCCCAGTTAGTGTGGTCATAACAGAATTCCAGGTGCCAAAATTCCTGTTTTTATTAAAAGGCAGCATCCCTGATGTCATCCAGAAGCTGCAGAAGCAGCAGAGTAATGGATACCATCCCCCCATCCTGGTTATTCCAGCATTCCATGCTCCAGCCCTTCCATGCACCCCATTCGAAGGCAGCCCAGCCATCCCCACATCCAACTGCACCCAGATCAGTTCTGAGAGTTCTCCTCCTTCCCTTGATTTCCAGCCCAGGAATGTCACTGGGAAAGTGCTGTTGGAAGTGCCACTCCTGGGCTGGTGCCCACATGGGTCACCAAAGCTGCCAGGAGATCTCTGGAGATGGGAAAGAACTCCTGGAAAAGGACGGACAGGGCTCAGCACTCACTCCCAGGGCAGATTCCCAGTCCAAGGGAGAAGTGTCCCAGCCTCCAGCCCCACCCCTCCCAGTGCCATGGCTGGGCTCACCCAGGGTGGGATGATCCAGGGGAACTCCTGGGGACAGTGTCAGTGACCTCCAGCAGAGCTGGACACTCTGGGGTACTCGGGATACATCCAGAGGCACTGGCAGCTCCAGGACCTTGTCACTGCCCAGTCCCTTGGGAAGCTCTTCCCACACCTTCTCCTTGATTTTCCTTTTCCCCTTTTGCTCTTTATGCTGATTCCAAAACTTCCAAATGTGGAGGAATTTAAATGAGAGAAGAACACTGGAATATTTAAAAACCAGATTAAAAACCTCAGGATGAGACTGGGAATCAGCTCTCATCTCATCTCATCCAGAAGCTTCCCAAGACCCCAGAGGCCACAGGAAGCTCTTGGACTGCAGAATTCCTGCAGCCATCCAAGAAATCCCCATTAAAATCCAAGAAAACCCCATTAAAATCAAACTCCAGTGGAAAGGCAGCTTTCCAGTGACAAGATGCAAATTAAACAAGGAAGAAGTGTTTCCAGAGGAGCTGTCTCATCTCGAGGTGGGAAGAGCAGGCTCTCATTCCCATGGGATGCAGCAGAGCCCACTCAGCTCTGGGAATGAAAATGTTGGAAAACAAATCCCTGCTGTTTGGAGGGGCTGGGTGAGGAGGAGTCATGGAACACAGCACAGACTCCTCCCCACTCTGCCTGGAAGTACATCCCAAATTTCAGAGTGCTGGAGCAGCTGATGAGGCTCATCCCAGAGCATCCTGGATTGCCCATTCCTTGGGGACGAGCCGTGGGAAGAGCAGGTCACCTGTCAAAGTGACCTCTCCACAGGTCACATGGGGGGAGCTCCTCGTTCCTGTGGGCACATCCCTGCCTCAGGAATGTCCAGGGCACATTCCTGGCACAGGCATATCCCTGCTCCAGCCATAGCTCCCATTTTTTTTCCTGGATTCAGGGATCCAGAACAGCAGCATTTCCAGTCTCACACCTTTCAGGCACTCATTAATGAGGCTGTGATTTCTTTTGAAGATGAAAAAGCCTGGATAAACAGGCTTGGTGTCTCAGTTTTCCTGACATAATTTTTGCAATGTGTGTTTCAGCTGAGGGTGTTCACATGGAGAGGAGAAGGCTCCAGGGAGAGCTCAGAGCCCCTTGCAGGGCCTGAAGGGGCTCCAGGAGAGCTGGAGAGGGACTGGGGACAAGGGATGGAGGGACAGGACACAGGCAATGGCTCCCACTGCCAGAGGGCAGGGATGGATGGCATATTGGGAATTAGGAATTGTTCCCTGGCAGGGTGGGCAGGCCCTGGCACAGGGTGCCCAGAGCAGCTGTGGCTGCCCCTGGATCCCTGGCAGTGCCTAAGGCCAGGCTGGACACTGGGGCTGGGAGCAGCCTGGGACAGTGGGAGGTGTCCCTGCCATGGCAGGGGTGCGAATGGATGGGTTTTAATGTTCCTGCCAGCCCAAACAATTCCAGGACTCCATAATTTCCACCTGTGCAGGGATTTGAAGGATGTGCCATACAAAGGACAGAACAAGCACAGCCCTCAGCAGAGAAGTTATTTGGGATTTCTTCCATCCTGCAGATTCCCAAGGAGCAACTCGTGCAAGCTCTTCCCTAAAATAATCTCCAGCTTTCTGTGGGTGGCAGTGAAGCAACAATTTTCTCTTCTCTCCCTCCTTCTTCCCCAGAGAGAATATATTTTTGGTTTTTGGGAGCACATTTGATTCTCAGCTGTCTCAAACTGTCTCGAAATCCCACATTTTCCCATGTGAGCTGCATCCTGCTTTTATCTCACTTTATAGGTCCTTCATTTGGATCCTATTAATTTATATGATTGCTTGACAGAGCAGTAATGGAGTGGGGTAAAATGTATGGCTGGCAGTGTCGTCTGGAATAATGGGATCAAGTCTTTTACATGACGTAGAATTTTACCTGGTTTTATTCCTTTCAAAACCATGGAGAATGGATTGAAACACTTTTTTTTTTTTTTTTTTTTTTTTTTTTTTTTTTTTTTTTTTTGGGAGGGAGGTGTCTCTTGGCATGGGGATGAGTCAGTGTGAAAACCCATGAAAGTTTTGGTTCAGCATATTTCCCTGTGGCTGCCCCATCCCTGGGAATGTCCAAGGCCAGGTTGGGTTGGACAGGGCTTGGAGCAATCTGGGATAGTTCCACCATGGAAGTGGGGGGCACTGGATTAGCTTTAACGTCCTTTCCACCCAAACTGTTCCATGATTCCATGAGCTTTCTTTTCATCCTTCCATAAAGCCCTTTTTGTTTCTCTGGTTAGCTCAGCAGCTTTGGCTTGTCCTATTCTCATTTTAATTAGTCTTTTCCTCCCATTGGAAGGTAAATTCATCTGTGTCATCGGGATCAGGAGAGTCTGGCCCAGAGCTCCTGCTGGGAGCTGATTCCAAGCACTCCTTCAGGCCCCAGGGACACAAAGTCACTTGATCTGAGCCACAGTTGTCCTGGAATGACATCCTGGAATTTTTGCTTGGGCAGTCAGTGCCAGGACACAGGGAATGGCTTCCCACTGCCAGAAGTCAGGGATAGAGGGGATTTGGGGAGGGAAACATTCCCTGTGTGGGTGGCAGGCCCTGGCACAGGGTGCCCAGAGCAGCTGTGGCTGCCCCTGGATCCCTGGCAGTGCCCAAGGCCAGGTTGGACACTGGGGCTTGGAGCAGCCTGGGACAGTGGGAGGGGTCCCTGCCCATGGCAGGGATTGGACTTAACGGGTTTTAAGGTCCTAAATTCCAGGATTCAGCAGGATTTTCAGGGTATCCATGGGCCAGACAATACTGGGTGTCCATGAAATCCTGATGGCAGCGTGGCACAGCTTCCCACCAGGAGCTGCTCCTCGTGTCCTCTGCAGGCTGCAGGTGACAACTCTGTCCTAGTGATGGAGCCAGGGGGTGACTGGTCACCAACCCAATGGCAGCACCCAAATCTGGCTGAATAAACCCTCCAGCTGGCTCCTACCTGAGGTGACAGCTGTCCCAGTGCAGTGACACCTGCCAGCAGGGGCTGGGACATGCAGAGATCAAGCAGAGGATGTGGGAAGCCGATGTGGGTCTGGCACTTCCTGGGATGCCCATCCCAGTCTCCACCCCGACACAGGCCCTGCGAGGCAGAGGCCCAGCCAAGCTCAGTTCATTAAAAGGCTTCATGATAATTCATCCTGGGAAACTGCACCAAGCCAAGGCACATGGAAAACCTTCCCAGATTTATGGGATTTATTGGTCCCTCTCTCCCCAGCCCCAGTTATTCCCTTAGGAAGGAATTGTGTTTGTGTGGAATGATTACTCCTCACAAACTCCCACCTTTTCCAAACATTTTCTTAATGTATCCCAAATCCTCAATGTATCCCAGGAGTTCCCTGAATTCCTCACAGGGCTCTGGCCCCACAGCATTCCCAGGGACACCAATTCCCTGTGTGCAGCTTCCCTGTGCTATTCCCTATCATTAAACATAATGATCATTAATTACTCGGATTCCAAACTTTGCATCTCATTCCAGGATGTGGCTCCCCAACCTTTTCCCTGTATATTTTTGGGAATGTTTTTATGCTGTAATGGGTACAGATGTGCAGAGACAGGGGCACTTCACGCACCACTCTTCCAGTCACGAGTCATTCCCCACTTCCCTGCCTCCTAACAACTCCATGATTCTCTCGTGGTTAACATCCCAGGATGCTGACACTGATTTAGGATGTGTTACACTGCTGATAATAACCAGCAGCTCTGTGCATCATTAGGGATTGAAATATTCCACAAAAGAAGGGAACACGCAATTTCCCAGCAAAGTGTGAAGCAATGATGATGCTAAAATGGGAATTTCAGGCTTGGCTGTCACAATTTGCTCTGTCCTTGGCAGGTTTAGTCAGGATCAAGGCTCACATTGCCCTGGATAAATCCATGGGTAGACACAGCCCCTGCTCCACAGGGAATCTTTGGGCAATTTGGGGTGGAGAGAGGGGCAGCTGGGGATGGAGCCTGATGCTGTCACAACTCACCTGACATTGATCCCATGTAAACCCATCCCTGCTCACCTGAATTGTCCTGGGGGCCATTCCTGAAGGGCATGGGGGTTTTCCAAAGGGTACATGTGCTTCCCAAAAAATTATTGTATTTCCTTCTCACACCCCCAGCCTCTTGTCAGAGTACAGAGATTCCTGGAGGAAGAGTTCCCAGTTCTCTGCAAAAAAAGAGGCTGGTGGGTGATTCCCAAGGAAAGCTTGTTCCCCTGAAATCCCACATTGTGACACTCTCACATATTCTATGATTCCCATGGCTCCTCCAAAGGCATCTCATTGGTGTAGGGGGGTTTTGGGTCCTGTTACAAAATCCCATAATCCAAAGATTAATCCCCTCAGTGCCACTCCTGGGTCCCACTGCCAGCCCCAGGCACCAGGAGCTGCACATTCCCACAATCCAGGCTGTCCCCAGACCACGGCTCCCCTGGGAGATGGGAAAAGAGCCTCACTGTGCCACTCCTCCACACACCAAGGAGTGGGAAATGGGGATTACATATTATTTATGGGATCAACATCCATGTCTTTACAGTGCTTTCCATGATGGATAAATCCTGAAGTGCCCAAGGATCTGTCCTGCTGCATCCCAGCCATGTGTCCTCAACTCAAGCCCTTGTTCCTAAAAAAAAATCTTCCCAAATTCATGAGCAGCTCTAATGGAGGAGACCAAACCATTAAATCATGGAATGGTTTGGGATGGAAGGGACATTAAATCCCATCCAGTGCCACCCCTGCCATGGCAGGGACACCTCCCACTGTCCCAGGCTGCTCCAAGCCCCAGTGTCCAACCTGGCCTTGGCACTGCCAGGGATCCAGGGGCAGCCACAGCTGCTCTGGGCACCCTGTGCCAGGGCCTGCCCACCCTCCCAGGGAAAAATATTTCAGAAAATCTGGATAAAGCTTTTCCTTATAGGAGGACCACATCAGGCCCAGGGATCACTCATTGCTGACATTAATTAGCCTCAGGATATGAGTGATATTCTCCCATTAGGAAGAAATTTACCAGGGAAAGGTGACTTCTGACATATTTCTGGAGTGAATCAATCACTTTAATTAAAGCAGCCAATGTCTCTGGAAAAAATCGCAAAGGCATTTTCAAGATTAAACCCCTTTGTCCATCATGGTTCCCCAAAAACTTAATTTTTTCCCCTTTTCCCAGTTGGAAACTCCTCTTTCCCTTTGCTCCTTGGCCTCCCTCACAGCTTCACTCTCATCCCTGGCATATCAGTGTTTATATCAATCATTTCCATCATTTTGTTCCAACCCTGTGCATCTTTATATTCCCTTTGTTCTGGGAGAGCCAACAGGAGCTCACTTGGGATGCATCCATCTGCTCTGAGTTCTTTTCCACTACTCTCATCTCCATGGTAACTTGGGAAATTGCTTCCTCTGCCAGGGAAGAGCTGGACAGGAGATCCACAAGAATCACTGGAGGGTTCACCAGACACGGAATCACAGAGTCATTATGGTTGGAAAAGAACTCCAAGGCCATCAATCTAACTTTTTACTGAATATCCCCATCTCACTCAACCACTCAGTGAAGTGCCTCGTCTGCTCCGTTCCTGAACAATTCCAGGGATGGGGATTCCACTCCAGCCTGTCCCAGGGCTTATCACTCTGTCAGTGAAGAATTTTCCCACCTTGAACCTCCTCCAGGCTGTTTCCCTGAGATATTGGGGAAATCCTTGTTGCTCCATCAACAAATCTGTGGGACCAAGGCTCTCCTTCAGGAGAGGGGCAGGAGAGGAAATGTTTTCCTGGGATTTGTAGCAGGATGCCTGAAACCAGAACAAAATCCCATCAGAGCAGGACTTTAGTGGGAACTTGCTCCTGGACGGAACCTGGAAAAGATGAGGAAAGGGCAGAGCATGAGGAACATCCTGAGGATTTCACTCAAGTTACCCATGAAGAGACTTTTTATTTTGGGGATTGAAGAGGAGGAGATGGTGAAAAAAAAAAAAGGGATAAAAAAGAAACCCATGGGCTGATCTGCCCAGCCTGGATGAGTCACTTTGTGCAACGCTTGTCTGCAAAATTCCTGCAGCTTCCAGAGGCATCTCCATGGGCTTTGTGAAGGACCTGGGACTCCCAGTGTCCAAAGGGATCAATGCACAAGCCAAGTGAGCTTCAGACTGTCACCTTGACATTCCTGGGAGGTGGAATTGCTGCCCCAGAGGAGGGAGAATTGTGCAGAAGGAATATCTGGAGCCACAGAAATGATCCCCACAGGGAGAGGATCCCCACAGGGAGAGGATCCCCAAAAGAAAAGGATCCCTAAAAGGAAAGGATCCTCATATCCCCAAAAAGAAAGGATCCCCACAGGGAAAGGATCCCCAAAAAGAAAGGATCCCCACAGGGAAAGGATCCCCAGAAGGAAAGGAAATCTTTCTGATCTCAGACCTCCTCCTCAGCCTCCACCTTCCAGGAGAAGGATGTGCCCTGCTCCAGGTGGTACCAGAAGGATGTGAAAAGGGATGGTTGGAAGGGAGGGCCACTCCCTGAGCTTCCCTAAACCTCCTGCCCAACCCTCTCCTCCAAAACCACATTCCAGTGCTTCCAAAGGCTGATTCCTGCCTGTTCTGTCCTTGCCTGCCTTTGCAGCCAGCACAGGGTCCTGATGCACAGCCAGCCTCCTTTAGGGGTGGGGACACCAACCTGGGGAGAAGAGTCCCCTTTTCATGGAGAAGCTTCCCAAATGTTTGCACAAAGGAGACCAGTCCATCAATGTTCCAAGTGCCCTTGACTCCAGCAGGGTGCCCTTTCCTGACGGCAGGAATTTACTGGTCCCTCATCATTCCTTGCTGAGGGTGAAGGATCTGCTGGCCTGGCCTCCAGCTCCATTTGTGGCCCCTAGTCCAATCCAGGGAATCTGGGTCAGGGCACCTGGATCTGTTGTGTTCCACATCCGTGTCTCCCTCAGAGCCTCAGTGGAGACTCCCATGGAGCCACCACTTCCAGAGCAGTGCAATTTATTCCAATTAAAATGATTGCCTATGTTTGATCACACAAATCCCAGCCTGAAAGATCTGATTCTTTCTCCACTGGGATAATGGAGAGTGGGACATGCTGGGAGACTCCACATTAGAGCTTCCCTTTGTCCCTTTTCCCTTTGCCTCTGGATTGTAGTGCTGGTAAAAAGGACTCTTTTATCTGCCTGAGGATTGATGAGCACATCTCTCAATAGTTCTCCACGGAAAGGACTGGAGCAGAAATTCATTTTAAATTAATAAATGTGGAAAATACACCTAAAGATGAAGAGGGAAAGAGGGAAATGCAGGAACAGGGAAGGAAAATGCCAAGATTTTGAGGCTGTTCCATGTGAACGGGGGTGTTTGCAGGAGAACAGCAAAGAAACAGCTTGAGAAGCTTGAAGTGTAAAGGTGAGAGTTCGTGGGCAGATGGAAAAGGGAGGGATAAGATCAGTCTGGGGTGCAGGTGAGAGGCAAGACCAGCTGGGAGGCAGCAGAGATCCGGCCAGGATCCAGCTGGAAAACCCTGCTTGGGAATGGGATCCTTCTGAGTAAAGGGGATTCCTGAAGGAGCAGAATTGATATAGAAACAAAGAAGTTTTCCAGGGGCAATTTCCAGACCTTGGCCTTGCCAGGATGGGTCAGAGGATTGTGCTCCCAGATCAGGGGCTGGAGCAGTGCCCAGGAAGAGAATTCCCATCCCAGCCCTCCATGGGCCAGTGTTCCCAGCTGTGTTCCCAGTTTTCCAGGTGTGGGCACAGGTGGAACAAGCCCCCAGATCTCAGCCCTGGGAGCAGGGGGGTTATGGACACCGGGAGAACCAGGCCCCAGCTCTGTCTGCTCCCTCCTGCCTCGGGACTGGAGCAGGGAGCACTGGGAATGAGGAAGAGCAGGGATTTCCTGGGAAATGGAATGAGGCTCTTGCAAGGGAATATAAACCCAGCAGGAGGAACTGTATTGGCAAAGATTGAATTTGCTGTGGAATCTGTCATGGATTTTTGTAAATAGGAGTTTCTCCCTGGGAAAAGTCTGGATCTCCCAGCTCCCAAGGGATGTCAGCAAGCCTGTGCTGGTCCCAGTCCCATCCCACCACTGGAATGGCAGTGCCAGCTGCCCTCCTGCCTCCAGGAACTTTGGGAGGAACATCTTCCACTTCACCAGGAAGCCAGAACACTTCTGCTTTAAGGGTCCACAGCTAATTTAATTGCCATCTCCATGATTCCATAAAGTGAAATGGAAATGAATTTTCTTTTCCCCACACTGGAAAAAAAAATAGGATCAAGCAGACTATTCTGTTTTGATAAAAGAAAAAGTTGAATTCCAATTTTAGGGGGTTTTAAACTTTTTTTGAGGTAATTGAAAAGAAAATAGGTAATGCAATAAAGGATTTTGGAAAAAGAAACCCAAACATTCCCCTCCGAGAAGACAAAAAATATTTGGATTTTCTTCAGTTTTAATTCACATGAAGAATCAGATTATCCAATGAATGGGTTTGGCCTAAGAATGAGTTTTGAGTTGCGTGAGGAATGATGGACCAGGGAGCTTGGAGCACCTGCCTTGGGAAAACACACTTGGAAAGCTTTGCTCTGACAACAGTGCAAAATGACTCGGAGGGGCTGGGTGATGGCTCTTAATAGAAACACATCTGGGGAATAATATCCAATGTGGAAAAGCTATTAAGGGATAACATGGAAATAGATCAAATAGATAGAAACCAGCCCTGAGTGGAGCAAGGCTGGAAATTAGAAGATTTCTAACAATCCATGGAGTGAAATTCTCCCATGCTGTCCCAAATACATTTGTCTCTACGGAGATGAGGAGAAGCAGACAGGAAGGAGGGCCCATAAATTATCTGAAGATGGAGCTGTTGATGAAAGGAGTTGTTTGATAGAGTGGGAATAATTCCTGGGCTGGAAGTGAAAGGCCTTGGCCAGGTGATTTATTGCTATTTCAGGATGCAGATTTGATCATTGCATTCCAAGTGCATTCCTCTGTGCTGTATTTATGGCACTTTAATCCTAAATTCTGAGTTTCTGCTGGACACTTGTGGGTTTAGGATGCCTTGGTCACCCCTTGGTTCACAACTTAGCTCCTGTTTGGGGCCTGTTTAGGCTCTGTTTGGGGCCTGGTTTAGCCTTTGTGTGGCCACAAAGCCCAGCTCAGAGCAGGGCACAGCTCTGGTGGGAAAGTCTTTGGGATGAGAAGTGCTTGTACCCAGGCTGCTCACCTGGGACTGCAGAGATCCTTGGCTTGGGGTTGGGGTTTCCCTGGTAGAAGCCAGGATTGTTGGGATTCCTGTTGGAATTCCAGAGCATAAAATCATCCATTTCCTAAAGTCACTTCTGAGGAAATAGCGAAAGGAATTCCCTGGTTTTTCAGGAATCCATGAGGCTGTTGATGTCATGGAAAGCTGGAAAGTTTATCAGAGGAGGAGTTACTGTTGTTGTATTCATGGTTGAGAGGTGGTTGCTGGGCTCTGCCTTGAGAAGAGAACTTCTACTGAGCCCTGTGTACAGAACCAGGAACATTTTAAGGGATCAGTTCTTGGATTCTGTCTTGGTTTGAAAACACAGGTGTCTGCTAAGGAGGGCAGGAGCCTCCCTTGGAATGGAAAATGCAAACCCCTGCCCTCTGAATTATTATAATTTTGAAATTAAGGGGCTCTCAGGCAAAGATATGGGAGCAGGAATAACAGTTCTTTACTAGGAAAACTAAAAACGTAATAGTACAAAAAAGAAAATAAAGCACTGCCAGAGTCAGAAGAGGCCCTGACCCCTGTGTGTCAGGGTGGTGGCACAGTCCCATCCCATGGGGGCTCAGCCCTCCTGCAGTGCCAGCTGTGCTTCTGCTGGAGCAGGGATCCTGCACAAGGGGGGAGTTTTCCTCTGAGCTCCAGGGCTGCTGGAGATGGGCCTGCTCTCCCTCTGGGAATGCAGGGCAGGAGAAAGCTGCTCCTCTGGGAATGCAGTGGGCAAAGGCTGCTGGGCTGTTCCAGGCTCAGATTGGATCCAGGTAGGAATGCTTGGCTCCTGCCCTGGGCGGAGCATCTCCCCATGGGATGCTGGAATTTGATCAGCCATGCAGGGACACTCAGTGGCCATGGACAGCAGAGATCTCCTGGAGGGAGGATTGGCTGTGGGAGAGATAAAGAAAACTGCCCATGAACAGCAGAGAACTGCCCCAGCTCTGACAGATGGCAAATTGAATACACACCCCTGGCTACATCTTGTATCCTAAACAGAATCAGGTCTGGATCTTTGGTTTAAACCCCCCTGCATTAGGCCACAGCCACAGAGCCCATGCAGGGTCTGGTTGGGGGTGGCTCTGTGGGGTGTGCTCATGGCTGGGAGGGTCTGTGCCACCTCTGAGGGGGGTCAGGTCACCCCACACACCCAAAAGGGATGTAGGTCTGCTGCCTCCTCCTGAAACTGGATTATGAGCCCAGAAATGTGATAGGAGAGGTCTGACCTGCAAGAATTCCTCACTGGGAATGACTTTTGAGGACAATCTCGTCGAAGACCCTGCCCAAGATCCATCCATGTTCTCCTTGTCTAGCTTGGGAGCACAAACTGACTCCCAGACCCTGGCAGTGCCTCTCTGGGCTGACCTCAGGAGCAGTGAAATCCAACCTCTAAAAACCTGTGGTGATCCTGCTCCCATTCCTGCCTGGCTTATCCCAGGAGTGACCTGGAGAGGGAGAGAAAGGCAGGATGTTCCACCTGCTCAGAGCAGCTCAATTTCCTCCTGAGTTCCCATAATCACAGAATCATTCAGATTGGAAAAGACTTCCTAGATTATCAACCAACCTTGGACCAAATCCCACCATTCTCACTAAACCATGTCCCCAAATGCCACATTTTCAGATACTTCAAGGGACGGTGACTCCACAGTGCCCTGGGCAGCCTGTGCCAATGCCTGACCACTCTTTCTGAGAAGAATGTATTCCTATACCTCCCCTGGTGCAGGATTCCCATCCAGGCAGTCTTGGCTCCATCCTGAAGTCTTCCCAGGAAGCTGAGTTGGGATTCTCCAGTGGAATTCCCTGTTTACTATGCTCGTGGATCTCAAACTCTTGTCTCAGAGCTCCGTAAGCACCACCAGGTGCAATCCAGGTGCAAAGGATCAAAGGAGCTGGAGCTGCTATCCATGGACTTCCCAGCCCTTCTCCAGCACTCACATTTTCCTTCCCATACTGAGGGAAGGTCAAGGAGATGAAGGCCCAGAGAATCCCTGTCCCTCAACCTCTGAGCTGTTCCACCACATCCTGGCTAATCCAGAGCCCCCCTGGATCCCTCCTGTGTGATCCAATAAGGATCATCCACCCCCTGCTCACAAGAAACATTTTTTTGGAGTGCAGCAAAGCAATCAAAACCAGCTTCTGGCTCTCAGATTTCCACTGCTCCCATTTTCCAGTGGGAATCCACTCATTTCACAGCCTATCTCAGTAATGAGCTGAGTGAATTTATAAGGAAGAAAAACTCCCCAGGTTTCTAAATTATTATTGGAATGATATATTGTAAACCTGCCCCACTAAACCATTGGCTGAGTTGTTTTACATTTATGGCAAAGATGATTTAGACCTCAAGTGGGAAATAAAATCTGGAGACGTTAAGTTTATGATAGAAAAATCCATTAAGAAGCCATTTTTCAGGAGGAGCGGTGGGGAAGGAGAACATGGAGCAGGGATGGTTGTTCCAAGTGTTGTGGAATACTTTTTACCAAAATGAATGGAATTATACTCACTTCCAAAACTTTGAAAGGTTTATTAAAACCCTATCAAAAATACAACAGAAGACTGAATAGAGAAAATGTTATGCTGCCAGGAGCAGAGGATTTTCCCCACCATGTGCTCACCCACACCATGGAGGTTTGGCCTTTTAACCCTTTAGTCCCTCACAAAGTTCTGTCCATTGACTCCTCCATCCCTGCCCAGGGGTGGAGATCACTGCATAAATCCTGATTGGAGCTCAGGTGCTGCCATAGCAATGAGTGACCCTCCCAAAGGTCCCAAAGCCACCCCCTAATAACAACACAACGGGGTGAAACACAACTATAAATCTATAAAATTAACATATCTACAGGATATTTGCCTTTTAAATTGTGAGAGCCAACCATGGCATTGCTCATCTGCCACACCAGTTTGGCTGGGTGTGCCTGTCACACATCTGAGGGTCTGCAGCACTGCCCCTAAAGCTGAACTTGCACTGGCAGTCCATTAGGGGTCTGTCATTCCCAGGGGCTGCCAAGATTTCCTGGGGAATTCGTTGTATCTGTGGTTTCTGGCTTTGCCAGAATCAATAATTCTGGGCTGGTCAAACAGCTCTGACAGTACCTGGTGGGCAGGTGTGGTATTTTTGGGGTCCCCGATGGAGGGAGGAAGGAATGAATCTGACTCCGTGTTCTTAGAAGGACAATAATTATAATATAATATAATATAATATAATATAATATAATATAATATAATATAATATAATATAATATAATATAATATAATATAATATAATATATAAATATGATATAATATATTATAAATATTATAAAATATTATAAAATTTTATAATTATGATATAATATAATATAGTATATAAATATTATATTATATTATATTATATTATATTATATTATATTATATTATATTATATTATATTATATTATATTATATTATATTATATTATATTATATTATATTATATTATATTATATTATATTATATTATACTAAACTATATTAAGTAATAGAGAAATAATACAGACAGAAGGCTACAAAGAATGATAACAAAAACTTGTGATTCCTTCCAGAGTTCTCACACAGCCTGACTGTGATTGGTTATTAAGTCAAAACAATTCACATGAAACCACTCAAACATGCACCTGTTAGATAAACAATCTCCAAACCACATTCCAAAGCAGCAAAACACAGGAGAAGCAAAATCAGATAATTATTGTTTTCATTTTTCTCTGAGGCTTCTCAGCGTCCCAGGAGAAGAAATCCTGGTGAAGGGATTTTTCCAGAAAATATGACAGTTACAGGCAGCTCCACGTTGATTATTTGAGTAGCTACAAAATATATGTCTTCCCATTAAAAAAATTGACAAAAAGGGAAAAGACCCACATAAATTCAACTGCAAACGGGGATTTTTTGAGAAAAATAGAAGCCAGTTTTTTGGGGCTGAGTATCCTGAAATACCACTTTTGGGATGAGCTTCAGGCTGTCACCTTGTGGTCCTGGAGGCATCAACCTCCCAGGTGGAGAGGAGCAGGAGCCCACCTCGGCATTCCAGGGGTTTCCAGGCACAGAGCAGGAGCAGCTCCAGCTCTGGGATCAATGTTCCCACAGTATTCGAGTGGGGAGCTCTGCTAGGATCACGTTTCCTTGGAGCATCATCTCCAAGCATAAAAATGGGTGTAGAGAAAGCCCCGAGATCCCTTCAACACCCATTTGAAACAGATTTTTAAATGAGCCTTTTCTGCATCATCCCATTATCCCAGACTGCCATGGTTTTCCTTTTCCCAGCTCTCCCAATCCACTCCTTTGTCCACCTGCTGAGCCCAGAGCCATCTTCTCCTCATGGAATCTTTTTGCAGAGGACATAAAACATGCAGTTCTCATTTCTCTGGTCTACACTCAGTATAGGCAGTCTCTTACTCTTCCTTCTTGGTGGTTTTTTTGTGGGCTTTTTGTTTGTTTGTTTGTTTTTGTTTTGTTTTGTTTGGTTTGGTTTTAGGGTTTTATTCTTTATTTTTGTTTTGCTTTGTTTTGTTTTTTTCTCAGTGAAGAAAAAATCCAAGTAGCTAGTGGTTGCTTTTCCTTCCTGGATCAGGAAAACAAACGAGGACCTAGCAGCTCCTAGGTCCCACATCATGGCTGACTTGAAGGAACTCAAAACTGCTCCTTTCAAAGCAGACTTTTGCAAGTGTTTCCATTGAGGATTAAAGTCACTCCAGAGCTTTAGGAACACCACTCACTCAATAAATTAACTCCACTTCCTGTGACAGAGGCAGCAAAAAGAAAAAGGGTATCTGTTTGGCTCTGTAAAGCCCAGCCTGGGGTTTCTTGGAAGGGTTCATTACGAGGTGGGTGATAATTGATGTCACTGAGCACTTTGAACATCTCTGGCCATGCCCATCCAGCCATGGGAAGCAGTGGTTTTGCCACTGCCACAGCAACAGGGATGTTCCTGGGATGTGGGAGCTGGGGCTGTGCCTCGGGTCTGCAGTCTGCCCTGGCTGGGGGAGTGCCCCAGACTGTGTCAGAAACACCAAAAAACTGAGAAGCTGAGAAGCCTCAGAGAAAAAGTGTTTCAGTACTCCAAGAGAGCACTTCCCTCCCTCATCCTGCTCCTGGCTGGGAGATTTTTCCTCCTCAGGGCTCTCCCGTGACCTCCCAGAGCCCCTTCCCTTCCCTTCCCTTCCCTTCCCTTCCCTTCCCTTCCCTTCCCTTCCCTTCCCTTCCCTTCCCTTCCCTTCCCTTCCCTTCCCTTCCCTTCCCTTCCCTTCCCTTCCCTTCCCTTCCCTTCCCTTCCCTTCCCTTCCCTTCCCTTCCCTTCCCTTCCCTTCCCTTCCCTTCCCTTCCCTTCCCTTCCCTTCCCTTCCCTTCCCTTCCCTTCCCTTCCCTTCCCTTCCCTTCCCTTCCCTTCCCTTCCCTTCCCTTCCCTTCCCTTCCCTTCCCTTCCCTTCCCTTCCCTTCCCTTCCCTTCCCTTCCCTTCCCTTCCCTTCCCTTCCCTCAGTGAGGTTGTACCTGACCTTCATTTTCCAGCTGTTTTCTTGTTTCTATTTTCCTCCAATTTCCAGCCTGAATTTGTCCCTGGTCACTTTGTAGCCACCTATCCTTGTGATAATATTGCTTTTAGCTTAAATGCCTCTTTCCCTCCTTGGAGGTTTCTCCAGTGGATTTATAGGGAGCAATATCCCTCCAAGCCTGGCTGGATTTTAAAAATAGCCACCCCAAACTCTTACTGTTCCTTATCCAGAACCCATTCTCTTCTCATTGCTCATCATTCAAGGAGCACCTGCTGGAATTTTAGCCCTTCTTGGACATGATGGACTGGAAAATCCGAGGGAGAGGCAGATGGAGAGAAAGGCTGTCCCTGCTCAGCTGGGAATTCTCTCCTGTTTCATTCTGGGGCTCATTGAAGTGTTGGTTCCATGTAGGAAATCATGACCCTCAGATCAGCCACTTCAAGATCCCTCTCCTCAGTTTTCCTGGCTAATGAGCACTGTCAAGAGCAGTTTGTAGGGATCACCCTGAAGCAGAGAATGCTCTGTGTCTGCCTCACAGGGCTCTGTGGGGTTCTCAAAGGCCCCACACGCTTTCCAGGGTGGCACTGGGGGCAAACGGGATTGACAATTTTCCAGCATATTCCATTGTGGCTCCCCCCCTCCCTCCCCTCCTGCTGCTCTGGATCTGTTCCTGGCTCAGGGGATGTGGGGATGCAGGGGAGGGATGCTCAGTTCATCCCCCTGGACTGCCAGGCCCCTTCAGATGGGAAAACAACCAGTGGGAAAATCCTCATTCCTTTGGACACCTGATGGGTCACCACAGCCTGAGCTCCCCCCAGCAGGATCCTGGAATCTCCTGAGCTGGAGGGACTCACCGGGATCATGCATCCAGCTCCTGGCCCTGCCCAGGCCCCCAACAATCCCACCCTGTCCATCCCTGGCAGCGCTGTCCAAAGGCTCCTGGAGCTCTGGCAGCCTCGGGGCCGTGCCCATTCCCTGGGGAGCCTGGGCAGTGCCAGCACCCTCTGGGGGAAGAACCTTTCCCTGAGCTCAGCCTGGGCTGCCCTGGCCCTGCAGCCGTTCCCTGGCTAGTGTCCCTGTCCCAGAGAGTGAAATTACATTTTCCAATTGCAGGTCTTGATCCTGGGGTTCAAGGGTCTCATACTTGCAGGGAGAGAGGATTTTCCCGTAGGGAATAGCACACCTGGCTCAGAGCTGCCTGGCCTCCTCACTTATTCTTCCTTTGCTTTTTCACTGGAGTTCTCTTTTCCCTGAGCTCATTGCTCCCCATTTATCTTTCTGAATTTCCTCTTACTCATTTTGCAACATTAATCTTTATTTAGGGAGGTCAGATTTGAATCCCAGCCCTGCACTCTGAGCTCCTTCCAGCTCAGTTTGGAGATTTGAAGCACATCTCCAGCCTATCATTTGTGCCATTAATAAAACCCCTGAGCAGATCCTGACCCTGCAGGGCTCCCCTGCCCCGACAGAGCCGTGTTCCTGCCTCTGTTTGTCTCCTGCCTCCGGAACTTCCCTGGTTTTGTTTATTCCCGTTGTCAGGGCATGTTCCCCTCTGGCCCCTGTATTTATAGACAGGTTTCATTGAGTGTTCAGCCTGAGCAGGGACACAGCAGCCCTGCCAGAGCCTCCATCAGGCAGCTGAATAAATCAGAGGGCTGGGCAACAATCTGTGTCCTCCGAGCTGGGTCGGGAGGAGCCACGGGCACAGCAGAGGAGCAGCTGAGCTGTCTTGTGTCACAGGGGCTGGCTGGTGGCACTGGGATTGTCACCAGCTTTGTGGGGGAATGTGCAGGTGGGTCCGAGGGCTGTCCCACAGAAATGGCCTCACAAAGGAGGATTTTGGTTTTCTCTGCAGCTCCCCGGCAGAGATCTGTGCTGCCCACAGTGCCAGGGTGGCTGTAGGTGAGCAAGGCTCAGGGATTCCTAAAACAGTGGCAGTGGGAAGGGTCCTAAAAGCTCATCCCATTCCACCCCATGGGCCGGGACACCTTCCACCGTCCCAGGCTGCTCCCAGCCCCAATGTCCAGCCTGGCCTTGGGCACTGCCAGGGATCCAGGGGCAGCCACAGCTGCTCTGGGCACCCTGTGCCAGGGCCTGCCCATCCTCATCCTCTTCTTAACATCTCATTTAAATCTCTTTGAGTTTAAAACCATTCCCATTTGTCCTATCAATCTCTGACCATGGAAAAATAGCTCTTCCTCATTTTCATCAACCCCTGTTAAGTACTGGAAGAGCATAGGATGATAATTCCCAACAGTTTGGGTTGTTAGAGACCTTAAAGCTCATTTGGGTCCAGCCCTGCCATGGGCAGGGACACTGTCCCTGGTCCAGCTCAAAGCCCCATCCAGCCTGGCCACAGGGAGATGTTCCTGGAGCTTTCCCATCTCCAGGCTGAACAATCCCAGCCCTCTCAGTCCAGCTGAAGTGCTCCCAGCTCCATAAAACTGCTCTGGTCTGGTCCAGTGGACAAAATCAGCAGCAAGAGGAAACAAAAGGGCAGGAGCAGTGTGGGGGACTTTTCTGAGCAGCAGCAGCTCAGGATCTGTGCTCTCCACAGGAAATCAGAACCCTCTGCACTTCCGTGTGCCCTCAGCAAGGGAATCCCTCAAAAATCTCCCAGTTCTGGTGCTTCCTGGCCCCTGGAGAACTCTGCAGAACTCTGCAGACATCACCCACAGATCTGCTACCAGGGGATGTTTGAATGACCCAGCAGTGGAGCTGGATTTGCCTCTCCAAAGGCTCCAATTCCCCTCAGGACTGGAGCACTGGGGCTGCTCCCAGCAAGAGCAAGCTCCTGGCAGGTGTTCTGGAGTTCCAGCAGCACACAGAATTCCCAAGGGGAACAAAACCACAGGGACTGGGCACAGCAGCCCTACAGCAGCTGCAGGACAAGCCCTGCCCTGTCCCCAAAGCTCTGGGCTGCTGCTCTGGCTCCAGCCCCTGCTGCTGCTTTGGTGGGAAATGAGGAGGTGCCTCAGTGATATAGATATATATTATAATATTGGCTTTTCACAAATATTAAAATGGATTTATATGTGTGGTTTTAAAGTACTGTGATATAAATATATGGTTTTTATTTCTGTTGTTAATTAAGCTCAGTGAAATAGCTGATATCAGTGTGCTTGTGTTAAAGTGCCTGCTGGGATGGGATAGCATCCACTGAACACAGGATGAGGACACCTGGACAGATCTGCCAACCATCAGCACCCACAGTCTGAAGGCAGTGTGGGCCAGGGCCCAAAACGGAAGGTGATAAAAAAGGACTAAAACCACAGCCAAGGAATGTTCATGCTCTAAAAAGGTGGATCCAAGGAGGAGCCAGGCTAAGCAGCTCTTGGAATATGTGAACTAGTCTGGGGAAAAGGGGGGGGGGTCTATGACTATGCAACAGGCTGATGTAATTAAAAGGTATTTAAGGGGTACCTGAAGATGACAGGGTGTTCTTGGCTGAGTGCCAAGCACCCGGCTGCTTTTAATGCTTTGTTTTATTTCTATCTCCTAATGTCTTTTTATTAAACTTTTAAAATTTTATCAGGAAAGTGAACCTCGTTTTTCACACTCAGCCTCCCTGTGGGGAGATAATGAGGGGGGAATTCCTCCTCCCTGCTGGCAGAGCTCTGCTCCTCCAGCACAGGCTGTCCTTGTTGATGGTGACACTGGGAGGGCTCTGGGAATCCTTGGTGGGGACAGTCCTGGCGAAGCTGCTGGAATATCCCATGGGGGTGGCTGTGGGGAAGGGACAGAAGGAGGGTGTGAGAAATGCTACTCACTTCCAAAAATTTTAAAAGTTTATGAAAACCTTATCAAAAATGCAACAGAAGACTGAATAGAGAAAATGTTATGGTGCCAAGAGAAGAGGACTTTCCCCACCAAGTCTCCACAGACACCAAGGACGTTTGGCCTTTTAACCCTTTAGCCCCTCCCAAAGTTCTGTCCATCGACTCCTCCATCCCTGCCCAGGGGTGGAGATCACTGCATAAATCCTGATTGGAGCTCAGGTGCTGCCATAGCAATGAGTGACCTTCCTAAATGCCCCAAACACAGGCAGTGCCCTGATAAGAACACAAGGGGTAAAAACATAACTATAAATCTATATAATTAACATATATACAGGATATTTGCCTTTTAATTGTGAGAGTCAACCATGGCATTACTCAGCTATCACAAGGGGAAAGGCTGGTTTTGGCTGGGGTTCCAGCAGTGTTTGAATTCCAGCTGTCTCCAGGGAATGTGCCAGCTGTGTCCAAGGACAAAGGCTGGAAATCCTGGAAGAGCTGCTGCAGATGATGCCTGGGATAAGCCCTTGGTTAGCCCTGTCCTTGTTCAGGACAGCTCTTACAGCATGCAGAGAGCTCTTAGCAGTGCTATCTTGAACTGGTGGCAGGAGGAGGAAAGCTGATGTGCAACCATTAAAAATGGGAGCTGGGAATTCTTCAGAGTCTCCCTCCATCCAGCGAAGAAGGGCAAAATCAACAGGCTCTGTGTGAAATCCAGAGCAAGCGTCAGGATACACAAACTGTAGCAGCAGTGACAGCAACAAGGGTTTGTCCCAAATACTTGTCCAACCTTCTCTCCCACTTTCCACCACTTCCCTCCCCTGTCCAGTGCTCCAAATGCCCAATTATCCCTCGGCTGTGTGTGGGTCAAGCTGTGAATAAGATCCAAGACCTGAAAGAAACTCCCTGAACCAGTGAGGGTGATTTGCAACCAGCCCTGCTGCCTTTTTGGGGATCAGTGACTCCTTGCAGGACTGGGAGGAGGATTTGGGGCAGCCAGGCTGTCTTAGCTTGGAAATGCAGGATGTGGCTGGGGATGTGTATTCCATTTCCATCTGTCAGAGCTGGGGCAGTTCTCTGCTGTTCATGGGGCAGTTTTCTTTATCTCTCCCACAGCCAATCCTCCCTCCAGGAGATCTCTGCTGTCCATGGCCACTGAGTGTCCCTGCATGGCTGATCAAATTCCAGCATCCCATGGGGAGATGCTGTGCCCAGGGCAGGAGCCAAGCATTCCTACCTGGATCCAATCTGAGCCTGGAACAGCCCAGCAGCCTCTGCCCACTGCATTCCCAGAGGAGCAGCTTTCTCCTGCCCTGCATTCCCAGAGGGAGAGCAGGCCCATCTCCAGCAGCCCTGGAGCTGCAGAAGAAAACTCCCCCCTTGTGCAGGATCCCTGCTCCAGCAGAAGCACAGCTGGCACTGCAGGAGGGCTGAGCCCCCATGGGATGGGACTGTGCCACCACCCTGACCCACAGGGCTCAGCTCCTGCTCTGACTCTGGCAGTGGTGTTTTGTACTACTGATTTTTTTAAATTTTTTTTTTCCTAGTAAAGAACTGCTATTCCTGCTCCCATATTTTTGCCTGAGAGCCTCTTAATTTCAAAATTACAACAATTTGGAGGGAGGGGGTTTGCATTTTCCATTTCAGGGGAGGCTCCTGCCTTCCTTAGCAGACACCTGTCTGTTCAAACCAAGACACAGGCCTGGATGGGGTTTAAGGGAGGGTTTAATTCACAGCAGAACTTCACCTGCCCAGTTTGGCACCTGCAATCCCTCTGTGATCAGCTCCAGCTCAGCCCTGGCAGCTCCAGCCTGCATCAAACCCCCCTAAACTCACACAGAGCCAGGCTTAGCCCGGCCACCCTCCAGCCCCAGCTCTGAAACTGCCCTAGCACAGGCCTGTGAAACACGTGCACTGCCAGGGAATCACAGCATCAGTTAGGCTGGAAAAGGCCTTGAAGATCATCTCCTCTAAGCTTATCATGGTCTGGATTCAATCTTTAATTTCTGTGTGACCCAGCCCTGTCACCAAATCTCTGCAGGCCCAAATCAGGCTGTGAGCCCATGTTGGAGCTGGATCTGGAGCAGAATTGCAGTGAAACTCAGCCCTTACTGGGTTTCTACCACTCTTTGAGTCTGGCTTTTGAGGTGTGGAGCCTAATTTTGAGGTGTTGAGCCCACAGAAACCCCATATGAGTACCAAACATGGCTTCTTTTTAACCCTGAAGCCCAGGAAAATCTATTCCACTCCTAAATCCCCAGACCTAGCCAAGCCATGTTTCTTGGGAGATTTTTTTGCTGCTTTTTCCAAGGTCTCAACAACAGCACTGCACTGAGCTGAACACTCACAGCTGAGGGTGAATCAGGAAATCTGGTATTTCCCCCTCCCAAATTTCAGCTTTGTCTCCCCATCATTCAATCAACCAAAAATTTCAACATCCCACCATAAAATCTCAGTGCCAAACTTGGCCCAGAGGGAGATTTCCCTGTCTGTGGTGGGGTGTGAAATGAGAGGAGCTCTCAGGCACCCTCCAATACAAACCATTCCATGATCCTGTGATGCTGTGCATGTCTGGAGCCCAACCCAGTGCCCTTCATGCCTCAGCTTGGGGCTGGGACTGATCTGCTGCAGTGCCTGTGACAGTGGTGTCACAGAGATCAGTGCCAGCTGCAGGCTGGGGGGGTTTGCTGTGGCAGGAATACTTCATCACCTTTTCATTCATTCAATGTGTTTGTCATCCGTCTCTATTAGAGGCTGCTGTTTGCTCTGCCCCATGTCAGGGTGTTGTAAATTTGTACAATTACCGCAAGCAAACCCCATTTGTCTTCTCTGGGATGTGGGAAATGTGCTGGGGGAGAGGAGCTGCTCTGCTCCACGTGTGCCCCACTCACTGTGCCACCCCTGATCTCCCCTGCACAGCTCCCACCCCATCCATGCACTTCCCAGCCTTCTCCCAGTGCTTGTCCCAGTCCTTCAGCCTCATCCCTCAGTTCCAGACCCTCCTGTCACACACAGACAATTCCAGACCCTCCTGTCACACACAGACAATTCCAGACCCTCCTGTCACACACACACAATTCCAGACCCTCCTGTCACACACACACATCCCCTCATGCAGCTCCTCACAGCAGCCACCCCTGTGACCTCCCTGCTCCCAAAACCTGGCCACACCAAGCCAAAGCACAAATTAAAGTCCCACTGGATAAAGAGTTCCTGTTATTAACAATAATTGCTGTATTTGCAATCCAACTCCTTTCTTTGTAATTGTTGCTGTTTTAACATTAGGAGGAGCCTCAGAGATTACTAATTTAAAACTGGTTTGTAACACATTCAATCCTCCAAGGTCTCCTTTTAATCCAGCCTCATCCTCTGTCTGTGCAGATACTCCTGGGGCACCTCCCAGGTGAGATGGACTTGGACAACAAAGACTGGATCTGTTTGAAAAATAAACAAAGCTTCAAGATCCAACTAATCTTTCATATACATGCGAGCCCCTCCACAAAAGTGGGTGAGGGTGGTGACAGGGAATGGGGGTGATCCATTGGGATAAACCCCATTATTTTTAAGGAATTGGTAGGCAAATGTGACTCATTTTGGCTGGAAAAAAAAAAGAAGGCAGATGTGCAGGCAAAAGGGGGTTACGAAGGCACAGAGGTGGAAGGAAGGAAATCTTCACACTGCTCCTTTCCTCTCCATCCATGCCTGGGAATGCCACTGGCGCAGGGAAGGGCTGCTCCTGCAGGTGGGGGTGGAGAACACTGCCCAGATGTGCAGGAGGGCACAGCTGGGTCCATTTAGATCTTCTTTTATTTCCTTTACCTTCACAGCTGGGGGGACAGAATTGATCTCAGCAGGAATGGAGTAAATTATCCTAATGCTGGTGTGCTGGTGACAGTGGTCAGGGATGACTCTGCGTGTGACAGCAGCTTTGGTGGCACTTTGGTTCTTTTCACCTCCCTTTCCTTCAGAAGACTGATTTGGGAAAAGCTCCAGCAATCCTGTGGAAAGCTGCAGGCTTGGGAAAGAGTGGCTTGAGAGCTGCTCATCAAAAAGGGACCTGGGGGTGCCGGTGACAGTGGCTGGACATGAGCCCAGGTGTGCCCGGGTGGCCAAGAGGCCAAGGACACCTGGGCTGTGGCAGCCCTGGGGTGGCAGCAGGAGCAGGGCAGTGCCCGTCCCCTGAGCTGGCACTGCTGGGGCACCTCCAGTGCTGGGGCAGCTCTGGGACCCTCCTGCCAGGAGAGACCTGGAGGGGCTGGAGCGTGTCCAGCAAAGGGAACGGAGCTGGGAAGGGGCTGGAGCCCCAGCAGAGGCTCAGGGAGCTGGAAAGGGGCTCAGCCTGGAGAAAAGGAGGCTCAGGGGGGCCCTTGTGGCTCTGCACAACTCCTGACAGGAGGGGACAGCCGGGGGGGTCGGGCTGTGCTCCAGGGAACAGGGACAGGAGGAGAGGGAACGGCCTCAGGCTGGGCCAGGGGAGCTCAGGTTGGAATTTGGGAAAAAATATTTCCCTGACAGAGTGGTGAGGCATTGGAATGAGCTGCCCAGGGAGATGTGGGGTCACCATCTCTGGAAGTGTTCAAGAAACATCCGGCCTTTGGGAATGTGGTTTAGAGAGGATTCTGGTGGTGCTGGGAAGATTGGAGGTCAAGGTGATCCTGAAGGCCTCTCCAGGCTGGATAATTCTGTGAGGCAGGATAATTCAGTGGGTCTATCACTTCTGCTCTCCCCCTCAGTGCATAACAAATGCTTTATCAGGGCACAGCAGCCAAATCCTGTGTGTCCCCAGGCTGTGCCCTGTGTGTGTGTGACCGTGTCTGATGGCAAAGCACCTAAGAATTCAGTTCCTCCAGAGCTCCCAGTGCTGGAATGTGGAGCTAAACCCTTAGAGCTGGGAGCTGTGGGTGTGGGGAGCCCAGTTAGCCCTGATTTCCATGGCCATGGCAACAGAAAATCCCATCCCAGGGCAGCTGCTGGGATCCCCCAGCTCTCCAGCAGGGCAGGGCAGAGGCTCTGCTTGTTCTTCCAGCTCTAATTCCTGCCTGCTCATCTGCTGTTGAATAAATGCCTGAAGCCAAAGGGCTGAGCACTCCAGTGCCAGTTTCTGTTGCTCTCTGAACCCTTAATGGCCACTTAAGTGGTTTATGGGCACCTGCAGGGCTCTGACAGGAGCTGCTGTGAGCAGGGCATGGAGTTCTGGCACCTTTGCTGATCTGCTTCTCACTCAGATGTGACTCCTTAATTCCTGACACAAATGGGCCCCACAGGGAGGCTTTTCTTGCATTAAATGTTGGCTCATTCCCCTGAGCTCCAGGATCAGGAGTGTGCCCAGGCAGGGAGGGTTGGAGGTGGCACAGGAGGCTGGGAAGTGACCCTGGTGTGGGTCAGGCACAGGGAAGAGCAGATGGAGCAACAGCTCCAAACCTGAAATGCCTCTGATTTGGCTCCAATGGATTTTATGGGGATAGAAAATAATTTCCAGAAAATTACAGAAAGCATTTCCATCTTCTGAGCCTCAGGCTGGGAGAGATCAGAGAACCATAAAATCTCCTGAGCTGGAAGGACCCACAGGGATCATGGATCCAACTCCTGTCCCTGCCCAGACCCCCCACCAACCCCACCCTGTCCATCCCTGGCAGCGTTGTCCAAAGGCTCCTGGAGCTCTGGCAGCCTCGGGGCCGTGCCCATTCCCTGGGGAGCCTGGGCAGTGCCAGCACCCTCTGGGGGAAGAGCCTTTCCCTGAGCTCAGCCTGAGCTGCCCTGGCCCTGCAGCCATTCCCTGGCTCCTGTCCCTGTCCCAGAGCAGAGATCAGAGCTGCCCTCGGGAGGAGCTGCAGATCCTGACTGAAGGATGCTCCAGGACCTCCCTGTCCTAAACACAATGCAAATCATGGAACTGTCTGATGGTTTTTGTTGGAAGGGACCTTAAAAGCCTTCAAATGCAGAACTCAGGTTTGTGGAGGCTGAGGGGAGCAGGAGCTGGGAACAGTCAGAAATTCTCCTTTACATTCCAGCTCTCCCAGGCTCTCATTCAGCCCAGCCTCCGTTTTTCCTCCCATCTTTCCTGCCCTCTTCTCCCTTTGGTCCAGAACAAGCTGTGGAGCTTCACATTTTGCTCATGGATGGTAGAACATCTCTAAGATCTGACTGGAAAGACTTTTCCATGGATGCTGGTGCCACAGCCAGGCTGCTGTTTCCCCCAGCAGCATTCCAGCAGCACCCGGAGCCTTCATGCAGCAGTGCAGGGCAGAAAAAATAGATCTCAGTGCAAATTCCTGTTCTCTTTTCCCTGTTTCCATTGTCAGGTTTGCCAAGATCGAGTCTAGGGACATGAATGGACGTCTTAGGTTGGAAATGCAGGATGTGGCTTGGGACGTGTATTCCATTTCCATCTGACAAAGCTGGGCAGTTCTCTGCTGGTCATGGGGCAGTTTTCTTTATCTCTCCCACAGCCAATCCTCCCTCCAGGAGATCTCTGCTGTCCATGGCCACTGAGTGTCCCTGCATGGCTGATCAAATTCCAGCATCCCATGGGGAGATGCTGTGCCCAGAGCAGGAGCCAAGCATTCCTACCTGGATCCAATCTGAGCCTGGAACAGCCCAGCAGCCTTTGCCCACTGCATTCCCAGAGGAGCAGCTTTCTCCTGCCCTGCATTCCCAGAGGGAGAGCAGGCCCATCTCCAGCAGCCCTGGAGCTGCAGAGGAAAACTCCAGCCTTGTGCAGGATCCCTGCTCCAGCAGAAGCACAGCTGGCACTGCAGGAGGGCTGAGCCCCCATGGGATGGGACTGTGCCACCACCCTGACACACAGGGCTCAGCTCCTGCTCTGACTCTGGCAGTGGTGTCTTGTGTTGTTTGTACTATTGCATTTGTATTTTTAAAATTTTCCTACTTAAGAACTGTTATTCCTATTCCCATATCTTTGCCTGAGAGCCCCTTAATTTCAAAATTATAACAATTTGGAGGGAGGGGTTTACATTCTGTATTTCAAGAGAGGCTCCTGCCCTCCTTAGCAGACACCTTTCTTTTTAAACCAAGACAATGGAGCAATTCCTGTTAAAACCATTGGCACAGAGGGAATATCTGCCTGCAGATGTTCCTATTGCCTTGTGGCAATGGGGACCTGGCACAGAGCTGGAATTCCAGCAGATCTCCTCCCTGGCAGCCAGGGAATGTCCAGGCTGTCCCCAGGAGCAGTCCCTGATGTGCTCCATGACCTGCTCATTGATCCAGGCTGTCTGCTCCCCCTCACTGACTTCCATCTCCCTGAACATTTGGCTTCTCCCATGTCCAGTCCTGCCAGTATTGATGACACCCAAGTGACAAAATCAAATAGAAATTATTAATTTCAAGCTCTGCTGGTAGAAGGAAAAGAAAATCAATGCTTGGCAAATGGAATGAGGAGAAACTGGGAGAAAAACCCAGCTCTCTACTGGCTTCACTTGGCTGTGACAAGTGACAAAGGCAGGGGACTGCAAATAAAGGTCAGGAGGTTGTTTCTGGTTCAGCCACTGGATTTTAAATGTGGACTTTTGCATTTTAATGGAAAATAATTCACCTTTTTGCTTAAACAGCTGCTGCCATTCACTAAGGAGTGGGAGAGGAGCTGCTGCTCCAGTACCACATCCCTGGTTTTGTTTGGAGCCAGGTGTGGGAGCCCTGCAGGGGCAGATGGAAGGGCTCAGAGCCCAGGAGGGCTTTTCCTGGTGTTCTCCCTTGGGTGGGCACCCCAGAGACCCCAGGGCTGATCCCAGGGGGACCCAGCAGCTGCAGCTACACGTGGGGGGGTCCCAGCAAAGCCAAGAGGAGGAGAAGAGAAAGCACCTGGAATATAAAGGTGATCTCCAGTTAAAGCCAGGATTTGGTCCTGCACTGGAATATTTGGTTCTGCACAAGGCCAGGAGTTGGACTGGATGATCCTGGTGAGTCCTTTCCAAGCCAGGATGTTCTGTGATCCCAGGATATGCAGGAACTCATGGAATTTACAAACACCAGTAATCCAAGAGGGTGCTGGGAGCTGGACATGGACCCAGAGCCAAATTTCCAGGGCACAAATTTCCAGAGCCAATTTGCAGCTCCTGTCTGGAGACCCAAACCAGGGGCAGATGTTTGAAAGGGCCTTGGCCTTGGGGCTGTTGTTTTAAAAGAATTTTAAAATGGCTCTGGGTCTAGGGTTACACAAATGTGACCAAGGGCTGGAACAACTCCCCCTGAAAGAGGCTGGAGAAGATTAGAAATGACTCCTCGGGTGAGCAGAAGAATAACAAAAGGTGTTTTAACTGTCTGTAAAGCAGACGGGTACAGATAAGTCCTCTCTTGCTTCTGACACAGGCAGCAACAGATTTTTCAATTAAACTGAGAGGTGGCAAATCCAGAATTGATGAAATGACATTTTCTTCTGCACAGTGAGACAGAACTCAGCCTCACCAATGAGACAGATCCACAACACAGACACCTGCTCCCCAAATGGCTCTTCCAGGCTTCTCTGGGACACAGGGAGGGGAAAAGGGCTCTTTCAGGGAGCAAATCCTGCTCAAATCCAAATATTTATTTGTGGGATGGGGAAAAGGGCCCTTTCAGGGAGGAAATCCTGCCCAAATCCAAATATTCACTTGTGGGGTGGGTGACTCCCTGTCATGCTCTGCTGATGAGATCCTCACTGACGATGAGCCAGCCCAGAAAAAATTTGGCTCAGTCAGGTGAGCTGTTTCCTTGGAGTATTAAACTGTGGAACTCATTTTCACAAGAGGTTATGGAAGGCAAAACATAAACTGCATTCAAAACCTGGAATAAATAAGAAAAAAATCAGAATAGCCCCAGTTATCACAGCTGGTGTAAAGAGCATTTTGAACTGGATATAAAACTGCTTGCTCCAAGGTTTAAATCCATTTGAAACTATCAGGATTAGGATTAAGATCTTCACATGGGCCATTTTATTTCCTATCTACCTGCTGGGGATCACAGGTTGGCTACTCAGCTGGGTGGACATGAAGCTGCTTTAGACTGTCAATATTTTCAGCTGCACAGTCTCCCGAGGTTTCTTGAAAATCTGGCAGCTTGTGCTGAATCACAAGCAGTGGGAAATCAGAATTTTCATGGAGTAGTCCTGTTTAGAATGGAGTACAACAGAATAGAACAGAATGGGAGAGAGCAGAACTGGAAAATTCAAACAAGTGTGGAAAGATTTTGAAAAGCGGATAAGAAAGGATGTTTTGAATACAAACTCCAAGTGCAGGGCATGGCAAACCTCAGGCAGGGAGGTCACTGATGTTCTTGGTCTCAAAGTTGTTTCTTTGGGAAAACAGCAGAGTTTCTGTGGGATCAAATTATGGGTTGGACTGTGTGACCTGTTGTCTTAGGTTACAAGATGTGGCTGGGGATGTGTATTCTATTGCCATCTGTCAGAGCTGGGGCAGTTCTCTGCTGTCCATGGGGCAGTTTTCTTTATCTCTCCCACAGCCAATCCTCCCTCCAGGAGATCTCTGCTGTCCATGGCCACTGAGTGTCCCTGCATGGCTGATCAAATTCCAGCATCCCATGGGGAGATGCTGTGCCCAGAGCAGGAGCCAAGCATTCCTACCTGGATCCAATCTGAGCCTGGAACAGCACAGCAGCCTTTGCCCCCTGCATTCCCAGAGGAGCAGCTTTCTTCTGCCCTGCATTCCCAGAGGGAGAGCAGGCCCATCTCCAGCAGCCCTGGAGCTGCAGAGGAAAACTCCCCCCTTGTGCAGGATCCCTGCTCCAGCAGAAGCACAGCTGGCACTGCAGGAGGGCTGAGCCCCCATGGGATGGGACTGTGCCACCACCCTGACCCACAGGGCTCAGCTCCTCTTCTGACTCTGGCGGTGGTGTTTTGTGTTGTTTGTACTGTTGCATTTGTATTTTTAAAATTTTCCTACTTAAGAACTGTTATTCCTATTCCCATATCTTTGCCTGAGAGCCCCTTTATTTCAAAATTGTAATAATTTGGAGGGAGGGGGTTTACATTCTGTATTTCAAGAGAGGCTCCTGCCCTCCTTAGCAGACACCTGTCTTTTCAAACCAGACACCTGTGTGCAGCTGGGAGCTTTATGGATATCCTGAGGGAATAAACACAACCAGTCAGCATCGAATGCACCCAAGCACATCTGTCTGAGGCAGGAGAGTAGAGGAGATGCAGCACAGGGAGTAGGGGGGATTTAAACACTACCTGCCACTGCTGTGACAGATTTGGGAAGTTTTGGCTGAGCTGCAGGGAGGTTTGGAGCCTGTGAACAAACTGGTTTTGTTTTTGAGCTGGATCTGTGGTGATTTGTTTTTAAAAAAGAGAGAAGCAGCTCTGTGCTCAGGAGAAGGAGTGGCTGTGCACCAGGTGCCTCTAGAGCAGTGGGAAGATCAGCCAAAATCCGGGTATGGAGGAGAGCTTTGGCCACTGGGTGATGCTGGGGAACAGCTTCAGCACTTCCTCACCAGTTAGGAGCTTCCCCATCCCAGGGGAGCTGAGCAGACACTCCAGAGGTGCTGCCCTCCCTCTGAGCAGGGCAGGGGTGAACATCAGCCTGGCTGATCTGTGGTCACCCCAAGCCAGTCTGACTTAGTTCATCACTGCAGCTGGAGCAGGATATGGGAAAAATCCCAGATTGCTGAGAATTCCCATTGTCCAAATGCTCCGGGTGGGAATCCAGTGGCACATTCCACGGGAGAGGTGGTGCCCAGCAGCTCTCAATTCCATTTTTAGGCAGGTGTTGCTCCCAATCTCTCTTCACTCCTGAGTGAAAATCCTGTAAGTAAAATTAGAGTTGTCTGGGTGAATTATAACCCTCCTAAAGCATGGCCCAGGCATGTGGAATCTTGTTCTTTAACAGCAGCAATCCCACATTTAATCAGAAAAGGACACAAGGATCCACATGCCCAGGACATAAATAAAGGAGCTGTGGCAGGCACTGCTTTGGGGGGATTGGATGCAGGGACTGGAGGCTGGAAAACCACAGAGAGGGTACTGGAGGGAGTTCAAAGCCCTGCTCACAAAAAGTCCAACTGCTCCAACAAAAAAACCTTCTTAGAAAAGTCCAAATTCATATCCAGCCTCATCCTGATCCCTGGGGCTGGAGGGAATTGGACCCAGATCCAAAGATGATGGAATAACCCCAAAGGCTGAGGTGTAGCCAAGGTTTCTAACTGAGGAATGTCTGATATGGTGGAAGGTTCAGGGGCCATCTGTTCTCCCTGGCTGGGAAAAACCTTATCCTGCAGCAGGAATGGAGTTGATGATGGATCATGTGGCACTGGAAGGAACGGAAACCCGTGGATACAAGTAAGAAAATGTGGCATGGAGCAGTAAATCCATGTCTGGAAAAGCAGCAAAACTGGGTCTGCCAGCCTGGGGAAGAACCCTGGGAACACCAGAATGCATTTAAGGGAGAAGCTAGAAGAACTGAGCACTTCTGTTTCAGAGAACTGCTTTAACAACAGCAGTGGAGCTGAAGAAAGGAATTTTGGGGAATGAACAGGGCTTTGCTGAAGAAATGAGTTTTGGGGAATGAATGTGCAATGGAGATCCAGCAATAAAGGCTTGGACACATCTCAAACTTGGGAGCTGTGCAGCTTCCTCCTTGTTGGAGTCTCCTGCTCATTCCTTGAGCCCCAAGAGCTTCCAGGCAGCCCCTGGCTGTCCCAGGGGTGCCCTCTCCCCTTTTTCCTCGGGCTGCAGCTCAAGGAAAGCAATCATCACCTTCCAAACGTGTCTGTGCAATGGCTGGGCCCAAAGTGCCTGTGCAGGGCTGGGGCAGAAGCAGCCACTTCCCCCCTGAAGCCTCATCCCACAGGGCAGGCCAGCTCTTGGATTCCCCAGGAATTAATTATTGATGCCCTTGGAACACTTTGAAGCCTTTGCCACAGGGCTGAGGAGCAGTGGGGTTCTCCTCGCCCTTCCCAGCCATCAGAAAATCTGGTTTTGGTGCCAGGGAATTCTGTTTGGAGGCCAGCACCGCTCTACAGGCCCGGGAGGTGCCAGATGTGCTCTGCTCCTGACAGCAGCTCCTGTCAATCCAGAGCTCAATCCCAGCACTAAGCAGGAGAGGGGGCACCTGGGATCAGGCCCCAGAGAGTTCCCAATCCCTCTCTGCTCCCAGGGCTCCCCGTCCGTGCTGCTGTTGTGTCAGGAGCAGGAGGGAAGGATTTGCTGGGCCTTATCTGTGCTCAGACGCTCCTGATAACTCCCTAATGCCCCCAGATAAGAGCCCTGCGAGCAGATTGGCAGCCCTTAGCATGAAATGTGTGCAGGGATTTGTGTGGTTCTTGCAAACAGTGAAATAATTCTGCTGTGGGAGCCCCAAACTTGGTGTCACTACAGCAATTAGCTCCCAGGACTGGACTGACTTCAAACAGCATTGACCACATGAGCAGGAAAAGTAAATAAATTCAAAATAGGATCAATAAATTCAAAATAAGATCAGATGAACCAGACTTAATGAAACGTTGCTTACATCACTTCAAATGAGAGACACTGAGTTATAAAATATGGGGTTTTGGTTTTTTTCTATCCCAGTTGTTGTTTTGGCTGCAATTTGCTGCTGGTGGTTGTGAGGGTGAGGAGGAGAACAAAGAGACTCTGGAAAAACCTCCAGGTTGTGGGGAATTAATGTCTGACACAGATGTTGGACATGAATAACCCCTGAGAAGTGATAGCTCTGGATATAGGGGATTCATCCTCAAAAGGCTTTCAGGGCTGAACAATATCCCAGAATGGGTTGGGTTGGAAAGGACCTTAAAGCTCCTCACGTGCCACCCCCTGCCATGGCAGGGACACCTTCCACTGTCCCAGGTGGCTCCAAGCCCCAGTGTCCCACCTGGCCATGGACACAACCTCCCCTCTGCCCCTGCATTCAGAAATCTCTGGCTCACTGAAACTCCCTGAGGGAGGTTTTATCTGCTAGGACCATGGCTACTCTTTGGGTTACTTTTATGGAGTTGGGTTTTTAATTTCTTTGGGAATTTTGGTTTAGTTTCATTTTATTTGATTGGTTCTTTTCAATCCCAGTTCCTCGAGTATCAAGGTCTGAGTTGTCTCTGACTCCACTCTGCCTTTAAGTTCTCAGGAGCAGTCCACTCACTAAAACTTAATTTCCTTGCCTGACAAACACCCCAGAGATGCTTCTTTCCCACCTGGAATGGCACTGGGAGGCTTTTGATGCAATTAAACCTATTCAGCAGCTGCAGAGAGCATCAAGTATTGGGATGAAAACAGCTTTGTTCAACTCTACTTTCCCCTACAGGCAATTAGGTGATTTTATGGGACCTAAAATAGGATTTAAAGGAAAGAAAAGAAAGCTAAATATGTATAATATGTACCTCATTGACCTGTGACTCCTAAAGGAAATGGTTTAAAGAGCCAGTGATGGTGCAAAAAAAAAAGCAGCTGGTCAGGAAATCTTCATGGAATCATTAAGGTTGGAAAAGCCCTGTAAGATCAATCAAACCATTAATCCAGCACTGCCAGGTCACCCCTAACCGACATCCCCAACACCACTCTAAATGTTGTTTTACTACTTCCAGGGATGGCAGTTCTACCTGGACAGCCTGTTTGGACTGGCAGCAGGATATTCTTTATGGCAGCAGCTTCCCTAAGGATTTCCTCTGAAGTCCAGTCCTGGTGCAGCTTCTTCCAGCTCAGGAACATCATCTTCCTCTAAAAGAGCTTTGTCTGAGAGGGGAGGAGCCTTTGCAAATGGTCCTGGGGGCAGTTTTGGGTGCCACAAACTCAGAAAGAGCTAAAGCTGTTGGAGAGAGACCAAAAGAGGGACGGGAAGAGGGTGAAGGCTCTGGAGGAGCTGTGTGAGGAGCAGCTGAGGGCACCTGGAATGTTCAGCTGGAGCAGAGGACACCGAGGGGAGACTCCTCAGGGGCTGCAGCTCCTCCCGAGGGCAGCTCCGATCTCTGCTCTGGGACAGGAGCCAGGGAATGGCTGCAGGGCCAGGGCAGCTCAGGCTGAGCTCAGGGAAAGGTTCTTCCCCCAGAGGGTGCTGGCACTGCCCAGGCTCCCCAGGGAATGGGCACGGCCCCGAGGCTGCCAGAGCTCCAGGAGCCTTTGGACAGCGCTGCCAGGGATGGACAGGGTGGGGTTGTTGGGGGGTCTGGGCAGGGACAGGAGTTGGACTGGATGATCCTGGGGGTCCCTTCCAGCTCAGGATATTCCATGATTCTATAAAAATATTCTACTTTTTACTCACTGAAGAATCCCTGGTTTTATCCCATTTTGCATTCCAGAAGCCCTCCCAGTGGGGCTTGCAGAGGTGGCTCCAGCAGAGATGCCATGGAATCAGCAGCTGTGATCCACTGGCTGGGATGGAAAGGGACAAGCAAATGGCATTAAAGGCAGGAGTGCAGTAAGAGGATAGAGAGCTTTGAGAATTAGTTACTTGAATCTTTTTAACCCAAATCTCCAGTTTAATAAAGCAAAGTCCTTCCACATGATGCTTGGTAAAGTCCTGGAACAGAAGGTTTGGGCAGCCTGAGCTCAGCAGAGGACATGACTTCCTAAATCCAGCAGCTGGACACAAGGGGGGTGGTGGAACCAGTGCCTCCTCCTGGTGTGCACATCCCCAGGACCCCTGCTCAGCACAGGGTGGGCATTGTTCAGTCCCTGTCACCTTCACAGGCACAGGAAAATGGGACACCTGGCTGAGACCAGGAATTCATTCCCAGAGAAGATGAACGAGGACAGCACTTCTGGATCATCATACACAATAAGAAGGAAGAGGCTGCTGATGTGGGGGGTTGGGCTGAATCACATCCATCCTTGAAGGTTGGACTTGATGGTCCTGAAGGTCTTTTCCAACTTTAACGATTCTATGATTCTGTGATAACACCCAGCCCTCCAGCTGGATTCACCCTCTGCTTGGGCCAGTCATTGTTTGGAATTGTCTAAGTGATGGCAAGGGAAGCCCTTCACCTACTCCCCTGGATGTGGACGCTCCTGGAATGTGTGTCACACAGTCACAGAATCATGGAATCTCCTGAGCTGGAAGGGACCCCCAGGATCATCCAGCCCAGCTCCTGTCCCTGCCCAGACCCCCCACCAACCCCACCCTGTCCATCCCTGGCAGCGCTGTCCAAAGGCTCCTGGAGCTCTGGCAGCCTCGGGGCCGTGCCCATTCCCTGGGGAGCCTGGGCAGTGCCAGCACCCTCTGGGGGAAGAGCCTTTCCCTGAGCTCAGCCTGAGCTGACCTGGCCCTGCAGCCATTCCCTGGCTCCTGTCCCTGTCCCAGAGCAGAGATCAGAGCTGACCTTGGGAGGAGCTGCAGCCCCTGGTGAGCTCTGAGCTCTGTGTCCTCTGCTCCAGCTGAACATTCTAAGTCCCTCAGCCCCTCCTCATTCACCCTTCCCCATCCTTGTGGCCTTCTTTGTACTCTCTCCAATGGTTTTGTGACTTTTTTTTTAATATTGTGGTGTCCCAAACTGTCCCCAGCACTGGAATTTCATTGAATGGATCCATGGAAATGCAGTGTCACAACAGCATTGGAGTCTTCCATGACCTATTCCCTATCTCTCCTTAAAACAACAGTGTGGAAAATCTCCAGGAAAAGTTTAGACTGGACTATCCAGTGCTTTTTAGCAGCTTGAAGGAAATGTGAGCACAGAACAGCATGCACACAATTTCTAGTGAGCATGGAACAGCTTGGAAGGGTTCAGGGACCAGAGGCCACAGGGACTCAGAAATCCATTCCAAAGGCCTCCCTGATTCCCAGCTCTCCCAGTTTCTCCAGCACTGTTCTGTGGCAGCCAGTGGCAGTGCTTGTGCCACTTCTGACCCAGTTCCCAAGTTCTCTGACTTCCCAACCTGCTGATGAAAACTTCCCAGTGTTTTCCCCGTTTCTCCAGCCTGCTAACAGCTGCAGCGTCCCCAGGCACTGACCTCACTCTCCAGGGGTCACTTGGGCTGCTCTGGGCTTTGTGGGGCTCTGGCAGCTTTAATTTCCTGGGAGTTCAGGGTGAGGGGAGGGCTGGCTTTAGCCTTATGAATAAAATAAAGAGCAGACCCACAGCCTGTTGAATTAAAAGCTAAGCAGCAGCTTCTCTAATCACTGTGTGGATTCCCTGGGATCTTCTCTCATTTAGGGAGTGATTTTCCCTTTAACTCCCTCCCTCCTGTCAATTAATCCCCCTCTGCCCAAGTTGTGTCAGCATCTGTCCCAAAGTTCCTGGCATGGTGACTCTGAGACCTCCTAATCCAACATTTGCCAGCTGCTCAATCGCTGTGCTTTTTTGTGCCTCCCAGTAATAACTTTAATCACCCCAAACTGTTTGTGCTGCCTGGTGGGATGCTTTGCTCCTCCCAGTGTGGATGCCTGGTGTTCCTGTGGGAGGCAGGGTTTGGGGAGGTGTTGAGGGTCTTCAAAGAGACACGAGCAGCTGTTAGTTGCTATAAAGTTGTTTATTGCATGAATACATCGGTCTTGAAGGCAAAGAGTTCAAGGTGTTAAAGTCTATGCAAAAGCTTTAGGCATAGAGTCCCACACAAGAGCTGCAGGGCTGCAAGGTTGTAGGTCTGCAAGGCTGCAGAGCTGCAAGGCTGCAGAGCTGCAAGGCTGCAAGGCTGCAGGGCTGCTCTCTGCTGCAGGGTCCCAGGTTCCGTGCAGGAACAGCAGCAGCATGATGTCCCAAGCAGCAGCAACAGGGACCACAGCCTTTCTCTTTCTTTCTCCTTTTCTTCTTCTTCTTGATGTGGTTGTTGCTGACTTGATGATGATCGTGCCCCATTACAGGGCATTTTATTCATAAAACATCCAATCAGCTAAAAGCACGACTCTAAAACATTCTTTCTAAGCCAATCTGAACTTGATTCTAATGTGTGAAAGTAATAGGAAAGTGTCAGTTCTCACCTAAAGACCTACATATATAATATTATCTATTTACACAAATGTACTCTCTGTTTTCTTACTTAAAATTTAAGTATGTAAGTTTATCTATCTACGTGAATAGTTCTATCTATTTACACATGTAGTTTTATCTGTTTAACATGAATAATTTTATCTGTTCTAGTGGCAAGGTTCTGCTATGTTTTTGTTATGTCTGGAGCTAAGTTACTGAACTTTAAACTAGGCCTTAAGGCCAGGCCTTTACTAGCTAGCACCCTTTTTTTAAGGCACTTAAAATATATTTCTACTCATAATTAAACTTCTAAACTTAAACTTCTACTTTTCTACTTAAAACTTAGTATGTTAAAACTATAACATACACTTCTACTTACTTAAAACTTAAACTTACACTTCTACTTCATATCTATGTGGCTTAATAGATCTTAATTTCCCTAAAGGCTTTAATTCAACACCTGCATTTCTTCCTCTCTCTGAAGGATTCAGAGAGGATCTGACCCATATGCTCCAACAGAGAGGGAGGCACTGACACTGCCAGGACCAGCAGATCCCAGTTTAGGGGTCCCCCAGGTGAGGGAGGTGACTGGTGTGCTGGAGAACACCTTGGGGAGTTCTGGGGAGCCCAGGATGGCATGAGCAGGTCCAGAAGTGTCACACATCACCCTGAGCTTCAGCTCATCAGAGCAGTGTGGCCACTTGGTGTCAAAACCTCCCTTGTGGGGCCCCCTGATGGGGAGAACCCTAAAAAATTCTTTGCCAGGAATGAGACATGGACAGGACTCTTGGTTTTTTGGTCTTTAGGTTACTGTTTATTTTTCTCTTATCAGAAGTTCAGCATGCTGTCTACATCTCAGACTTAGCACACAAAGAGAAGGCACCAAAAGTCACAAGACACACAGATTCAAGGTCTTTTAAAGCTATTTTGTCCAACTAACTTTTAGAATGTACTTTATGTCTACCTTTCTACCAATAACTAATTATTTTTCTGTCCTTGCAACACCTGCATTGTGTTTCTTTCTAATCAATCACCCTGTGTTCCCTACACTGCAGAAAATGGAGCAGATGAAGAACAAGAAGATCAGACAACACCCAAAATCCTCCATCTTGTCTCCTACCCACTTCATACTAAAAACCCAAAACTCTGTTTTTTACCCTGTGATAAGCTATACTCCTATCTATTTCACACACTTGTAGATTCCAATTCATCCCAAAGTCTTGGAAGCTTGGACAAAAGTTAAAAACAGTGTTCTCCTAGGGATCAGGGCATTTCAGAACAGGCAGAGAAATATTCCCTGTGCCATGGGTTCCAACAACTCAGGATTCCCAAGCCATAACATTTCAAAAAGAGCCCCCAGTTTGGGGCCTGAGGAATTCTGGGCATTAAAAGATCCTCAGCCAACCTGGAGGGATGTGTGGGACTGCAGATCCAGAACTATGCATCCCAGAATATGCTGGAGTAAACTCTCATCCTCAGGATGAGGACAGAGTTTACCTCAGCATGGCAGCACCACAGTTTTCCGTGGAGAAGCTGGTTGTGCACAATAGTCCAAGCTGGACATTCCTGGGGCAGTGTGAGAATGTTTGTGGCCCTCTTCTTTGCCAGTGCCAGCACTGCCCTTCTCCCAGGATTTCTGATCTCCTTTCCCTGTTTAAAAGGGCAGCTGGGATTTCCCTTGGCTGATGAACAGGGAATTTTCTCAGTAGCTGAGTCCTCTCGGGAAGCAGTGGAACAGAATTCATCCAGGGTGATGATCATGGCAAAGAGCCACTCCAGTCATTATCCCTTGGATGGGAGGAGAATGAGACATCCATGGGTTGGAGATGCTGGAGATCAGGAGGCATCATCCTCAGAGCCAGGAGTGGGATGCAGCTTTGAGGAGCAAGGATTAAGGCTGGGATGAGCAGAGTGTTTTGCAGTGTTCCTGATTCCTGAGGGCAGCAGGGTTGGAGGATCCTGAAGATCCTGACATTCTCCAGCTTCTGCTTTTGTGAGAATTTAATTTAAATGCTATAAAACCACTTCCACCACGTTGGATACATCCAGGGGGGTTTGGAAGAGAAAAGTTTATCTTCCTTGGACATCCTGTGAAATACATCCTGCTGCATGGGGAAGCTGCCATTTCTGGGGAATATCTAAGCCCAGGCAGTCTCTTTTACAGAGGTGTTTCCTTGCTTGGAATTACAGGGACTCACAGAACACAAGGCCAGGAACCTCCTACAGGGAATATGAACACTTCCACTCCGATTTCCTGGTCCTAAACCCAACCCTTTTCCCAGTTTCCGGAATAACTCAATCCATAGGGATAAACCAGTACGGATAATTAAACAAATTGCTTTTTTTATTGGTTTCTAGTTCAGCTATCTCTTGCTAGTGGGATTCCCAGGAGTCAAGAGAATGAGGAAATGGTTCTGGTGGTTTTGGAAAAAGAAAAGCAGCTTTTACAGCCCCACAAGTTTCCAGAACTTGCTGCATTGGAAACCTCTTTGTCTCCCTTCTTGGATGGGGAGATTAATAATGCAACTTCCCCTTGGTGAGCTTCAGAGCTGCTGCCTCAGCAGAGCCCTCCAGGTGCTGGGAATTCACGTCCTGGTGGGGAAGTGCTGGAGTGGACACAGCCAGGTCCTGTCTCCACCAGGTCCATTAGATGAACCAAGTAAATCAAAAGGAGATCGATGCCCCTGGCAGTGAGATCTTGCAGGAGAAGAGGCACCAGTTTGGAACATGATCCATCATTCCTGAGAGATGGGATTGAGAGGGACTCCAAGTGTGTCCTCCCAGGGATAGGTCCTGTGTGTGAGCAGAGAGCACTTGAGGGGGAATCACAGCCAGGATTCCCAGTTCTGGTCTTCTTTTTCCCAGCCCTGGGGTGGCAGCAGGAGCAGGGCAGTGCCCGTCCCCTGAGCTGGCACTACTGGGGCACCTCCAGTGCTGGGGCAGCTCTGGGACCCTCCTGCCAGGAGAGACCTGGAGGGGCTGGAGCGTGTCCAGCAAAGGGAACGGAGCTGGGAAGGGGCTGGAGCCCCAGCAGAGGCTGAGGCAGCTGGGAAGGGGCTCAGCCTGGAGAAAAGGAGGCTCAGGGGGAACCTTGTGGCTCTGCACAACTCCTGACAGGAGGGGACAGCCGGGGGGGTCGGGCTGTGCTCCAGGGAACAGGGACAGGAGCAGAGGGAACGGCCTCAGGCTGGGCCAGGGGAGGTTTCAATTGGATATCAGGAACAATTTTTTCCTGAAAAGGGTGGTCAGGCACTGGGACAGGCTGCCCAGGGCATGGTGAAATTCCCATCCCTGGAGGTGTTCCAAAAAACAGGAAAATGTGGCACGTTGTGATGTGCTTTAGTGGGCATTGTGATATTTGGATGAAGATTGGACTGGATAATGTTGACCTTCATCTGCTCCAACCTTAACAGTTCTATGATTTTGACACACCTGAACCCCGACGTTTCTATCCCCGGTGCTTTGGCCGTCGTTGTTGTGGCCAGCCTGACTTTTCCCACCGTTTCCCTGGATGCAGTGGGCTGGTGGTACCAGAAGAGCGACAGGGAGATGGAAAATCAGCCAGGGGGGTTCCTGCATCCTAAACCAAGGGCTGGGTGGTGGCACCACACTGGGATGGAGACTCAGTCCTGGTTTGTCAGGGCTGGGGAAATTTCTAGCTTGTAACTCAGCCCAGCTCAGCTCTCCCTTCCCAAAAAAAAAAAGGATTTTTCTGCCTGGGCATGGAAAATCCTCCACCAGTGCAATGCAGGATGGTCTGGGAGAGGTGTTGGTTAAGCTCCCAGGACTCCCCAATCCTCCCAGCACCCCCAGACCTGGGACCGCCCCAAATCCCAGGGCCCCCAAAGCCCCCCAAATCCTGGCACCCCCAGAGTCTCTTCCCTTCCAAATTCTGGGAGTCCCCCAAGAGCTGGGACCCCTCAAAACTCTTGGGGCCCCCCAAAACCCTCACAAACCTTCCAATATCCCCCAATCCAGGGACTCCTCAAACTCCAGGACCCAATAAAAGCTCCCCCAAACCTCCCAGTCCTCCCAGTCACTCTGTAATCTGCTAAAATGTCACTGCTTATGGAAAAAAATCCACTGGTGCACCCAACATCCATTATTTTTCTGTCTCCTCAGCCTCTCCAGGCTCTTCCTGTGATTCTCCTGCATGCACTGGGAATATTGGTTGTTCCAGGTACCTTTGGTGTCTGGAAGGATGCAGAGAAAGGAGGAAGATGCAGGTGCACTCCCTGTGTTGGATAAAAGCATTTTGTGCACAAGCCTCTGGATGAGCACTGGAAGCCCTGCCAGGTTTTTCTGAAGGTGATTTTAAAGGCTCCAAAGCTCCTCCTCTGAAATGGGATTGATTTGTTGGTTGGGTCATCCCTGGAGAATGTTCAGTGGAAGAGAGGGAAGCAGTTTGATGTTAAAAAATTTAGTGGGGATGTGTGATGGGAGCTGGGGTCAATCAGAGCTTGCAGATGGATCTGTCTGAACCATCTCCTGCAAAAAAAAAGGCAACAAATACCAACAGAGTGAAGGAAAAAAAACCCCTCAAACAATGAATGTTTTAAAACCAGAGTGAGACAGAACAAGAGAAGGAATGTTTGGAACAAATCTCCCTCCTCCCCTCTGTTTTATTCCTTTGTTTAAGGTTTGGTCTCACACCAGAGGCCTTTGAGGCCTGCATGTAAACAAACTCCATTTTGTGTTGCCTGATCCCAGGGAAAAGTTTTTCTTTTCAGATGTGAACCTATGCCTGCTGCTGTTCTTGGAACTTCCTTTCCTGTATGGACAAGCCAGTTGATTCCAGAATCATGCAATTGTTAAGGCTGGAAAAGACATTTAAGATAATCCAGTGTAGCCCCTTAACCTACCATTAGTGTCTTTCCTTTTCTTCCATTCATATTCCAATATTCCAACAGCAGCAGTTCCTACAAACTGTGGGGAATTCCACACATCATTTCCAGACTCTTTGGAGACATAATTTCTTTCTGCTAGTTCCATTTCCACCTAATGCATGGAGGATTCTCCTTGGAGAAATGACCAACCACATTACTCCTAAGTTGGAGGTTTTCAGTCAATTGATCTCTTTTCCTTACACAGATGTCATTTCACACCTCTCATCATCTCTTCTTTGTCTTATTGCCATTTTATAAAAGTATTTCTGAGACCAGGATATCAGGATTGCAGACAATATTTCAGAAGGGAAAACGCTGTGGATTTACACAGTAGAACAAGGTGGTTCTTTGTGCTGTTTTCCATTCATTTCATAGGAGAATCTAATTTTTTTCTGGTTAAAAATTGGGGAAAATCACATTTTTTGATCCATCACTGGATTCTGCTCTTGAATTCTTCAATCTTCATTGCTTAGCGCAGTGCAATGATCAGCCAAGGGTGTTGTATCCATTTATTTATTTAATGCAATCAGAATCATGGGATAGGTTAGGTGGGAAGAGACCTTACAGCCCATCCAGTGCCACCCTCTGCCATGGCAGGGACACCTTCCACTGTCCCAGGCTGCTCCAAGCCCTGTCCAACCTGGCCTTGGGCACTGCCAGGGATCCAGGGGAGCCACAGCTGCTCTGGGCACCCTGTGCCAGGGCCTGCCCACCCTCCCAGGGAACAATTACTTCCCAATATTTATTTGGACTGTCTTGACTTGAGCAAGATCCATGAGATGATTTTTAATAGGCAATCACCCTCAAGGCCACTGAATATTGGTGATTTAAACTTCATTATCATCTTCCTTATCACCCTCCATGTTCAAGAGCTGACAGGAACTCCCTGTCCTGCTGTTTTCCCTGCAGAGATCCACATTATTTAACAATATGAGGAATCTTCACAATTATCCCAGTGTAATTATCTGTAGCAAAGATACATTTGGAGAGGGAGGAAGGATGAGTAGTTAGTGCCACAAATCCATTGTAATTAGAATTCAATTCTGGGAGTATTGAATTCCCCTTGGTGGCCAGGTCATTGATCCCCTCCCTGTGGCATTTGGAGTATTTTTTATTGTTAACTTTCCTTTGTGAGTTTTGTTGGGAGTTTCTTTTTACATTTCATTTAGAAAATTCAGCCCCTTCCTACCCAAAAGCCCACGTGCAACTAAAACTTCAAAATTTGCATTTTATCTTCAAAGTTTTACTGGTTATTTATGAGCAATTTAAAGAATTTAACGCCTTTGAGCTGAAGGAAGGAAATCCTTCACTGTGGGGGTGGGCAGGCCCTGGCACAGGGTGCCCAGAGCAGCTGTGGCTGCCCTGGATCCCTGGCAGTGCCCAAGGCCAGGCTGGACAGGGCCTGGAGCAGCCTGGGATGGTGGAAACTGCCCCTGCCATGGCAGGGGTGAGATGCCCCTTAAAGTCCCTTCCCACCCAAACCATTCCATGACTCTCTGAACTCATGGCCACCAGGATTTTTCCTGAATTTAGAGAAGTAACTTGATTTGGGGCTGATTTTCTGTCCTGTGGCAATGCTCTGAATGCTCCCATGGTGCCAAGCCCTCCACCAAGCCTTGCTTTTAAAATTCTCTGTAGACTTATCCAGCCTGTTGTTCCTTAGAATATGTAAACATGGAAGAGCTGACCTTTTGCTCACAGGGAGCTGAATCCACTCATCCACAGCCACACCTCTGAATTTGGGGGAATCTGGAATGCAGGCATCGCTTTTCACATTAAAAATAAGTTTTCTCTGAATGTAGAACTTGGACAATTCAGCACCCAGGAGCAGCCTGTGGGGAACCTTTCAAGAAAGAACAAATCCTTCAAAGATTTTGGTATTTTTTCCTGGTAGAATAAATCTCTATAATGCCCTTCCAGCTGCAGTATTTGAAACGGAAGTGAGGCATCTCCTGGAATGTTCAGATTATTTGGGCTAGATTATTTTAATTAATTTATCTGTGTGTCCATTCATCTCAACAGCACCCCCAGAAAGCCTCAGACATGGGGATTGACATTAAATTAGCAGTTAAATGTTTGGAGACTGAGTTTCCTAATATTGTTTAGCCAAGCATATCCTAGAGATTGTGGCCAGGGCTTTAATCTGCAGCACACAGCAGCTCCTGAGGGATTAGCAGCAGCCCTGATATGGTAATATTGGGAAAAATGGATGATCCAATTAAGTTCTGCTAAACCATGGCAGGATCTAAGGTCCATATGTTGGTTTATCCTTATGGGTTGTGTATTAGGCTGGAATTGCTCAGCAGGCTGTGCTCAGAATCACTGCATTCTGAGGTTTTATGGAGAGAGAGCAAAAATGGAGAGAAAAAAAAAAAAAAAGAGGCTTTTGTCATTCCCTTGTCATTCCCTCATCCCCAGGGCAATTTTCCAAGAAGAGAAGCATCTTTCATTGAAACTGTGACCAACTCATTTTTTTGCTACTGCCCAGTGAAGCAAAAGTTTCTCTCTGTGCTTCCTGATCCAAAGGGCAGCTGAGGATGGGGAATTCTTTCCAGCAGCAGTTGGGAAAGGTTCTTGGTAGCTTTGATCGCTCCAGTGAAGGGAGCACAGACCTTCCCCTGGCTCTGGAATCACCTGGGCTCCAGGTGGATGCACAGACTGAGCTGCTCATGGCCAGGGCATGTGGAAACCTCTGGGTAGATGAAGAGATTGGGAAGAAAAGTGAAGGATTATAGATCCCTGAGAAATTCTTTAATGTTCAGGTGCTTAAATTAAAATTATAAAATACACATTTTATTTACATTTGTATTGGGAACTCTTGGTTAATGTGCAGCTTATCCCAGTGGCTGGAGTGATGGAATAGCTGGAATGTTGTCCTGAGGGCATCTGAAAATGGGAATGAGGGAAGAATGGGGCCATTTCCAGAATCCACAGACTCCCATCACAGGGCAGGGAACATTCCTGGTTTTCATGGAATCATGGTTCCATCTGTGAGATTTTCATATGAATATCAAGATCTTCAGGCAGGAAGAGCTGCAGTCCTCCATAACATGTTTGTATATCTCTCATTTTCCTTCCTGAATAAATCAACCATTCCATTTGGGATTGGATGGATTAGTTCACACCAAATGGAACAATGTATTTGATTTAGCAACAAAAATAATATTCCAGCATGATCCAAGCAAAATGGGGTTTTTTCCACTTGATTTTTCAATTTTGCTGTCAAACTGAAAAATCAGCTCTTCCTCCAGACCAATAACAGGGAGCTCTGTTTTCCTGCATGGAACAGCAGATCCCTGATGCTCCACACAGAAATATTTCCTGGCAGCATCGTTTGTTTTAAGGCTGAAAAGATGCTCTGGTCCCCCCAAAAATAAAAGTGGAGCAGACTCCAGCCTTCTCTCCCCAGGAGCAATTCCAAGAGGCAGCAGCAGCAGGAGCTCCTTTCCCTGCCTTGGGATCTTCAAAACATCCTAAGGAAAAGTTGTTTTATCTCTGTTTTTAGCTTACAGGCTTTTAAAACAAAGGAATTTTCCCATCAGGAGCTCTGGAAAAGGTGTTTGAAATACAAAAATGGGAAAGGAGCATTCTCTAAGCACTGTGGTGTTGTGGAGAAGATCTGAGAAGTCTGGTCCCATGGAGCAGAGATTCCTATGGAAAAAAAGGACCAGTGCTGGAAGAAACCTTGCATGAGCTCTGGATCATCCAGGATCTGCTTCCCAGATTGGGAAGAAGAGAAAGCTGCAGGCTGTGGTTGTCTGTGGTGACTTTGGAAAATGCATTCAGAGCAGCCAAGATCCTGCTGGGCATTTCCGTGTTCCCTTTGGCCCTGCACTTGGAGCTGTGGTGGGATGGGAATGCCATGGAAAACTTCACATACACCTGGTGGGAGAAGGATTCCAGCAGGGATACAGCCACTCCAGAAAAAATACCCTGGAAGTGCTTGTTTTGTTTTGGGACACTGCAAGTGGACAACAAATCCCTTTTGTGCTGCTGCTCCCAGTGATGGATGAGTTGGGGTTCCAAGCATAAAATTAGGAATCTAGCAGAAATTAAAACTTGACTCGAGACATAATGGAAAGAACCATTCCACAGTGGGATGGGCAGGAGCTGACAGGGATAGAAAGATCTCCAGGTTCTTCCCTGAGGTATCTCCAGGGTTCCTTCTGGAGGCATTTCCAGGTTCCTCCTTGAGGCATCTCCAGGTCCCTCCTCGAAGAATCACCAGTTCCTCTTCATGTCATCTCTGGATTCCTCCTAAAGGCATGACTTGGATCCTCCTCAGAGTATCTCCAGGTTCTTTCTTGAGGCATCTCCAAGTTCCTCCTGGAGGCATTGAAACAGTGGGAATTTTTGGAATAAACAAACCAAGGCAGCTTGGAGGTGAAGCAGCACCGCTCATCCTGAAGGAAAACTGGGATGGCCTGGAAATCAGGAGTCTATCTGGAAATTAGGACCTTTGTAACCTGACTGGAAGCTCAGCTGATTATGGAAAATCCAGGTTTATACAAACCCCATGCACAGAAAATCTGGACCGAATGGATTTGGGCGGTTCGTTCAATTTTTGTGATAAAGGCAGGAACCAAGTGTGGGACTCCCATCCTGCTCTTCAGATTCCATGGGGATAAAGGATTTTCCTGGGAAAATCTCTACTTCTGCCATGGTTTAACCTCAGCTGGAAATTCAGTACAATGGAGCCAATCCATCACGGACACCCCATGGCAGGAGGAGGGGGAAAAGCTGAAAATAAGATAAGGTTCTGAGATAAGAACAGTTTAATAATTGAAACAAAATAAAATATAACATTAATAGCACTAATCAGAGTAATTATAATAATAATGATATTAATATCCAAGAGAAAAAAAAAATATTCCTGATGCAATTGCTGATCAATGCCCCACCAGTCACGGTGAGTGACCAGTGACTCCCAGTCACTGCCCCCAGTTTATATCCGAAAAATTACAAACTATACTTTGGAATTCCCTCTGGCCAGTCCTTCACATCACTTTTTGTGCCCCTCCTCACTGGCAGAGCCTGGGATCTTGAAAAGTCCTGGATTTGGAGCAAGCACAGTTTGGCACCAACCATAACATTGGTGTTTTATCAACGTTATCCTCACACAGAATCCCAAACCCAGCCCTGCTTCAGCTCCCAGGATAAAATGAGCTTGATCCCAGCTGAATCCAGAACAATTCCTTTCCTCATGTTCCTGCTGGAGAGGAAAACCATGCCATTTTGGAAAGGCTGAGAACCCTTCAAACAGGGGGCAGGTTTGCAGACCTCCAACCTTCTCCTTTTTCTGAGCTTTTCCCAGAAACTCCAGAGGTTCTTGGCTGTTCCCAGTAACTCCACACAGTTCTGAGTTGTTCCCAGTAATCCCAAAGGTTCAGAATGACCCCAGCAGTGCTCAGAGCACAGGCTGCTGCACCCGAGGTCTTGTAGAGCAAGGGGAACCCAGCAGGAATTGCAGGTGTCTCATAAGGGGTATTGATAAACCTGGAGAGCAGAAGGCTCCACGGAGAGCTCAGAGCCCCTTGCAGGGCCTGAAGGGGCTCCAGGAGAGCCGGAGAGGGACTGGGGACAAGGGATGGAGGGACAGGACACAGGGAATGGCTCCCACTGCCAGAGGGCAGGGATGGATGGGATATTGGGAATAAGGAATTGTTCCCTGGGAGGGTGGGCAGGGCTGGCACAGGGTGCCCAGAGCAGCTGTGGCTGCCCCTGGATCCCTGGCAGTGCCCAAGGCCAGGCTGGACAGGGCTTGGAGCAGCCTGGGACAGTGGGAGGGGTCCCTGCCATGGCAGGGGTGGCACTGGATGGGCTTTAAGGTTTCTTCCCACCCAAACAATCCTGGAATTCTGTGATGTTTGTCCTTCTCAGAGCACAGACCTGCACAGGGTGCCGGTCTTAGTTGTAAGATTACAACACCACCCCTTGCCTTCCAATTCTTTTCCTTCTTTAGGAGCCTCCAGCTACTCATTTCCAATTTTTAGCAGTTAATCTTTTTTTCCTTAGCTTTATAAGTATGCACATCTCCTTCCAGAAATCCATCCTGCTCTTCCCTGTTTCTCCAATATGTGAAGATAATTTTAATTTTCAAACCTTTTCTACCCAAGATGCTGTCAGCCCTGTTCATCTCCTGTGCAAACAATAACCCCATGTTTCATCCCATTATTTCAGCTTGTCAATAAAAATATTGACAATTCCCAGACCCAGGGCAGGTGTTCCCAGGATCCCACCTGAACCTGAGCTCCAGACTAATGGGGAGCTGTTGATGATTGGCCCCTGGGAGGAGCTTTCACTTCGTCTGTGTTTTCTCAGTTTCCTGACAAGAGTGACAGAAATCTCCCCAAAAATCCCATCTTTGCACTTTGCCCTTCTCCTTAGAGCCTGTGGCTCTGCCAGGGATGCAAATGGCTCTGTTCTGACAGAATTTGTTCTTTACAAATCTGTTGCTTGTTCTTTTCTCTTGTCATGTTCTGCCTCTACAGAACTGGGGTGTTTTGTATTTGGATCTGGGGAGAAGTTCATCATTCACTGACTTATCTTTCTTCCGTGCCTGTAATTTTTCATCCTTGTGGAAACCATCTCATCCCACTCAAAAAAAAACCAGGCACATAACTGTGCTGAGGTTGGAGAACTGGCTGGAGCAGAGAGAACTCCTTTAGGACAGCATAATTTGAGAGCATTTATGAACAATCCACTGATAATGAACTTTCCTGTGGGTGATCCCAATTAATCCTGTTGCTAACTGGAGCTTTCTCTCCCTTTGACTGCTGCTTCCCAAGGCCTGACACCTGTTTCTGAAGCATTTGAAATGTCTTCTCCCAGATCCTCATCTCCCTTCTGCATAGTATTTAATTTGTGTCTTGATTTGAAACCTTGAAACCTTTCAAACCTTGTCTTGGTCTAAAAGACAGGTGTCTGCTAAGGAAGGCAGGAGCCTCCCCTGAAATGGAAAATGTAAACCCCTCTCTCTGAACTGTTATAACTTTGAAATTAAGAGGCTCTCAGGCAAAGATATGGGAGTAGGAATAACAGTTCTTTCATAGAGAAGAAAAATGAAATGAAATGAAATAAAATAAAATAAAATACAGTAATACAAAACGCCACTGCCAGAGTCAGAGCAGGAGCTGAGCCCTGTGGGTCAGGGTGGTGGCACAGTCCCATCCCATGGGGGCTCAGCCCTCCTGCAGTGCCAGCTGTGCTTCTGCTGGAGCAGGGATCCTGCACAAGGGGGAAGTTTTCCTCTGCAGCTCCAGGGCTGCTGGAGATGGGCCTGCTCTCCCTCTGGGAATGCAGGGCAGGAGAAAGCTGCTCCTCTGGGAATGCAGGGCAGGAGAAAGCTGCTCCTCTGGGAATGCAGTGGGCAAAGGCTGCTGGGCTGTTCCAGGCTCAGATTGGATCCAGGTAGGAATGCTTGGCTCCTGCCCTGGGAGGAGCATCTCCCCATGGGATGCTGGAATTTGATCAGCCCTGCAGGGACACTCAGTGGCCATGGACAGCAGAGATCTCCTGGAGGGAGGATTGGCTGTGGGAGAGATAAAGAAAACTGCCCCATGAACAGCAGAGAATTGCCCCACCTCTGACAGATGGCAGTAGAACACACACCCCAGCTAAATCTTGCAACCTGAGACATCCCTCTTTTTCTCTCTGATAATCTGTTTTATTCCACAATATTCTCCTCAGCAATGACCTGTTTTTCCCTTTGTTAAAAAAAAAAATCCCCCCTACTAATTTAACCAAGCTGGTCATTCCTGGTTCTCCTCTCCTTTTCTTTCCACGCAGAAATTTCACTTCCACCTTTGCTATCAGTTGATTTAAGATGCCTTTATTCCTCCTGAGCTCCCTGTCCTGTCCAGGGCTTTGATTAGGAGCACTAATCAGCTCCCTGAAGTTCCCAGAGTCTGCTTCTCAAACCTCAGTGTCTGTACTTTGCTTTCTTCCTTCCTTGCTCATTTAAGGATCATTAATTGCTGCCCTTCCTTTATCACACTTTGAGTGGAGTTCTCTCCCTCTGTCCTTGTTAGGATCAAACACGATCCCACTGTGCTTCCTGTGGCTTTTCTTATTTCTCAGTGGAATTATTTTGCATTAAAACAACCTCTGGAGAATTGAGACCCTGCTGCAGTCTTTGTCCATTTTATCACGATATTTTAATTTAAGCCCCCTGAAAACACCAACTTCAGGTTTTTGAGGGTTTCTTTTTGTGGTGTGGAGGAACAGAGAATTTTCTACCCCGATCTCCCTGTGAGGGGAGTGTGAAAGTGCAAAGTGAGGAATCACAAGGCCTCACATTTGCTTTTGCACTTGGAGGTTTTTAATATTCCTACATTTTTCCACCTTCTGGGATCCTCTGCAGTCTCATGGCAGCACTAATTCTTTTTCCCATCTGTGTGACTTTCAAAAAAAAAAAAGTGACTTTCCAAAATTGAATCATATTTTGGGCACCACTTGAGACTTAGAGTTCCTTCTATTTATTCCCCTCTCCTTTTGAACTGCTATAAAGATGTTTATTGGGCTGGCCTGTCCTCTCCAGCTGCAGCACACAGGGATCTGCAGGATGATCTCAGGGATAATTTGGTATTGGGATTCTGCAATGGGTTTAATCCTGAAGTGATTTCCTGATTTTGGGGAGAGAGCTGAGCTCAGGTCCTGCTGTTGGTGGTTTATGGCCCTGGGAGCAGCAGAAATCCTTGCCCAGCTCGTGGATCCCAAATACTTCATCTTTTGGGCTCAGCTGGGCTAGAGGACATCAGACACTGGGATTGGAGCCATGTAAAAGAGCAAAAATGAGCTCAGGAGGGGCTAAAATCAGTGCAGGGTTTGAGCCATCAGGTCCACAGGCAGTCAAATATCTTGGGTATTTTAAGGTTATTATGGGAAATGTTCAAAATGTGGAGTTTTTGGAAATTGTCTTCTGAACAGCCCAGGAGATTCAGTTTTTAGAGCTTAGAGAGCAGCAGGCTACTTGTCTGGAAATTGATTTTTTCTGTCTCTCAGGTTATTTTTATGCCTTTTCCTTTTATTTTGATGTTATTTTAACGCCTAAGCCATCCTGTCTGTGTATTTGTATCCATGTCCATGGAGCACCTGGAATATTGAGGCTCCAATCCCACACTGGGTTTACACACATTCCTGATGCCAAAACATTTTTATTACTCACTGTACTTCTGGTTTATTCTATCAAATAAATCACTACCAGGCCAATTCTTTTTATTTTATTAACAGAAAAGAGTGGGATCTCTTTAAGATGAAACATTTCTCTCTTGCACCTGAGGTTCTGCCTTTTTTTTTTCTGTAGAATACCTTTGAAATATCTCATGGAATTTGGGAAAACTGGGAGCCAACTCTCTGAGGATCTTAATTACTCCCTAGGCCTAATCCTTCACAAGTTTATTGCTAAAAGCCTTAATTAAACAAGGAATACCTGGAAAGGTTTAGCACAGGGAGCTCTGGGGAAAGGAATTTTCCCCTCTGGAAAACCTGGAGGAGTTAACTCTGAGGTATTAGCGTGGACTTGAGGTGTGAAACTGTGCAAGTGGAGAGGGAACACCTGAAAATCCCTGTTAAAACTAGCAGGAATTTTGGAGTGGCTGTTTTGCAGATGGCTTTGTGGCTTTGTGAAGAACCCTCCTGAGAGCAGAAACTCTCCCAAATTTCTGAGATGTAACTGTCTTGCACTAAAGAATAAAGAGGTTTTATCCTTCTAGCTGAGCCATGAGGTGGGAAATAAGGAACAGGGGCTCTGTTTGTCACATTCACATTTTCTGAAAAATCCCTTTGCCCAGGATTTTTCTCCTGGGAAGCTGAGAAGCCTCAAAGAAAAAGGAAAACAATATTATCTAATTTGCTTCTCCTGTATTTTGCACCTTTGGAATGTATTTGGACATTGTTTACCCAGAGGTGATTGTTTCATTGGATTCTGGTGTGAGTAGTTTTGACTCAATGGCCAACCAGTGCCAAGTTGTGTGGGGACTCTGGAGAGAGTCATGAGTTTCATTATTATCTTTTTAGCATTCAGTAAATATCCTTTCTGTATTCTTTAGTATAGTATAGTTTAGTATTCTTTAATATAATATAGTATAATCAAATAATAAATTAGCCTTCTGAGAACATGGACTCAGATTCTTCATTCCTTCCTTCATCATGGTATCCCACAAATACAATACTCTGTTCTTGACCTTTGCACTTCTCCTGGAGAGGTCACATCCATCTGATGTGTCTCACATTCCCTGTTCTTAAATGGAGCACAGGATCTGCATTTTCCACTGAGAAAGCTCTGAAGCAGTGGTTGAGAGCTCCCATTATTCCAAAAACCAGGGAATATCTGCTTGTGGAGCTGAAAGGCTGAAAACAAAGGATGGAAATGCAATTCCGTGTACTCCTGGACAACTGAGGAATCTTGCAGAGGGCTCTGCTGGATCTGGCTCACATGCTCAAGGTTTTGTTGATCCAAATTCAGGCCAGGAAGAAGTTTTCCCCTGTTTTCTCTTTTGTTTGACAGCTTGTTTGGCTTCCTCCTTCTGGGATAAGGTGTTGGAATTACCTCTGCCCCCACCCCCATCTTTTCCCAGAGATCACAAATCCTTTGTGTCTTTATCTTGGATGTGCTCCATGGAATTGGGAATTCCATGCTCCCTGAATTTCTCTTACCTGATGCCCTGAGGCTGGAGCTGTGTCAGTCTTGGTTGGGTTTTCCTGTCCTCTCTTTCCCATTGATTTTTTTCCTGTGAATGATGCCACTGCATATGGAATCAAGGGATCCTGAAACTACAAAATCATGAAATTGTGGAATGGTTTGGGATGGAAGAGACCTTAAAGCTCATCCAGTGCCACCCCTGCCATGGCAGGGACACCTCCCACTGTCCCAGGCTGCTCCAGCCCCAGTGTCCAGCCTGGCCTTGGGCACTGCCAGGGATCCAGGGGCAGCCACAACTGCTCTGGGCACCCTGTGCCAGGGCCTGCCCACCCTGCCAGGGAACAATTCCTAATTCCCAATATTCCATCCATCCCTGCCCTCTGGCAGTGGGAGCCATTGCCTGTGTCCTGTCCCTCCATCCCTTTGTAAGTTGTCCCTCTCCATCTTTCCTGTCAGGCACTGCAAGGCCACAATTATGTCACCTTGAAGCTTCTTTTCTCCATGTGAACAATCCCAGTTTTCCCAGCCTTTCCTCACAGCAGAGCTGCTCCATCCCTGGGCTCCTCTTGCTGTCCTGCTCTAAGCATGGCCATGCACAGAAGGAAGAGCAGACCTGAGGAGATTTATTATTATTTCTCCCTGCCTTCTCTTGCCCTTCCTCATAGGACAGGTTAATCCCAGACGACAGCTTTACTTAAAATGAATTTTCCGAAACTCCAGGATAAGTGATCTCAGCTCATGGATTTGTACAAGTTTGGGCTCCAGTTCCTGCTGTTCCAAAGGCTTTCCAACACTCCTGAAGTTGTTACTCATCCCCTCAGAGCCTGAGAGTCCTATTAATGTCAGTAACCCCCTCAGGTCACCTGAAGCAGCAGCTGGAGCTGGATTGGATCCATTGGCAGCTTGAGAAGAGTGAAGAGCAGAGCTCAGAAGTCAATGAAAGACATCAAGACCCATTTGAAAATTATTTTGTTGCCTCCTCCATCCAGGGAGTCAGGGCTGTGGAAGTGGGCATTCCATGTCAGTCACAATTGTTCAAGGCTGGGAGCTCCATGTCAACTCCTTGATTTTACCCCTCATTTTGTTGGAGAGATCCAGACTTCCCTTCACTTGGAAATGGCTCCCAGAGAGCACAGTGACCAAATTAATGGAGCAGGATTTTGGATAAGAAACTGTTGGAGCCAGTCCAGAGGAGGCACCAGGATGATCACAGGAGTGGAGCAACTCTGCTGTGGAGGAAGGCTGGGAGAGCTGGGATTGTCCAGCCTGGAGAAGAGAAGGCTCCAGGGTGACTTCATTGAGGTGTTCCAGGACCTGAGAGAAGCTTAATGGAAAGACAGAGAGGGAATGGGGACAAGGGATGGAGGGACAAGGACACAGGGAGTGGCTTCCCACTGCCAGAGGGCAGGGATGGATATTGGGAAAGAATTGTTCCCTGGGAGGGTGGGCAGGCCCTGGCACAGGGTGCCCAGAGCAGCTGTGGCTGCCCCTGGATCCCTGGCAGTGCCCAAGGCCAGGCTGGACACTGGGGCTTGGAGCACCCTGGGATGGTGGAAATTCTCCCTGCCCATAGCAGGGGTGGAACAAATGTCCTTTAAAGGCCTCTCCCATCCAAACCATTCCATGGTTCTGTGATTTTGGATCCAGCCCTTATCTCTACAAACCAGGCACTTTTGTGTGTCCCTCTTTGACCACTGCTAAAATCATCAGCAATTCCTGAAAACCAGAGCCAAGAAAACCAAAGAGCTTTCTCCAAGTTCAGGGCAGCTGTCACCATTCCAATGCAGGACTCCAAGTGCCTGAACCGATTTGAACAATTGATGTGGAAAGCACAACGTCTTTTCCTTGGAATGTAGGGAAAGAGGTGGCAAATCCTTCACTGGTGAAAATTATTCCCCAAATCCATCAGCTCCTCTGACTCCTGTTTATCAGCCTCCAGCAGCTCCCAAACCATTTCCACTCTGGGCTCCACCAGGGAGCTGTGGCTGGGCAGATAAGCCAGGGGTGGCTGTCTGAGATGGAGTGGCTGCAGAAGCACTTCCAGCATGGAATCCTCCATAGGATGCAGCTGAATAAAGACTTCCTGAATATTCAGGTAGGAAATTTACAATTTCACTTTTCTGTGCACTGGGGGTGTTCATCTGAATGCAGAGCAAACAGCAAGGGGCACCCAACACCTTTACCAGAGCTGGGCTTTCCTGCAGGAATGGGAGTCTTGGGAATAATTTTGCTTTTAATCAGTGTAAAGATGGCACGTGGCAGATTTGTGGAACTGTCCCATCCCAGTGCTTTGTGCAGCTCCTTCCCTGCCCAGTTCTGCCTTCCTGGCCATCGTGGGGGCTCATCCTAATCACATTTGTAAGGAAGGAAATCCCACCAGGGTGTGCAGTTCTTTGAGTGCTGCTGACTTGGCGCAGTCTCACTGGAATGACTTCCCTCAAATTCACTGGAAGCAGGAGAACCCTTGGTGTTTGCAGAGCTCCCAGATTCAGGGGAGATCCCACCTGTGTGTCAGTCCTGGGAGCTGCTGTGCCTGTCAGCACATGGCTGCTTTTTCCCCTGTGTTATTCAGGGAATGCAAAATTAAGACATAGACTTAGTTCCAGAGTTAAACCAGAGCGGAAAGCGTGTAAATAATCCCTGTCCTAATTAGTCTAATGACTTCAGAGATAACAGTTTTCCCCAGGAATTTTCACTCAGTCGCTTGGCAAAGTAAACGTGTGGTGAACTCAGGTCCCGTGGCTGAGCAAGGACAACCTCAGGAGCTGCTGGAAGAGAGAAGGAAGGGGGATGGATTCCCAAAATTTAACTCCCCCTTCTCCAGCGGGGGTGGGAAAGGGGTTTAAATCCAGAGAACTTGTGCAGAGGAGGAGGAGGAGACACTAAAACATCACCATTCCTGGTGAGTCCACAGTGGATGACGGAGCTCCCACCCTGCTCCCACAGCTGGGAATGCTTTCCCTGCCCTCCCACCCTGCTCTGCTAATTGCATGCAGGACATTGGGGTTCTCCTCCTTCACAGATGTTCCATTTCCAAGAACTTTTCAGGTTGTTACTCCTAAAGGGGCAGCCTGAGCCAGCTCCCATCAGCAGGTACCACTGGGCATGAATTATGGGATTTCATGGAATGGTTTGGGTGGGAAGGGACCTTAAAGCCCATCCAGTGCCACCCCTGCCATGGCAGGGACACCTCCCACTGTCCCAGGGTGCTCCAAGCCCCAGTGTCCAGCCTGGCCTTGGGCACTGCCAGGGATCCAGGGGCAGCCACAGCTGCTCTGGGCACCCTGTGCCAGGGCCTGCCCACCCTGCCAGGGAACAATTCCTAATTCCCAATATCCCATCCAGCCCTGCCCTCTGGCAGTGGGAAGCCATTCCCTGTGTCCTGTCCCTCCATCCCTTGTCCCCAGTCCCTCTCCAGCTCTCCTGGAGCCCCTTAAGGCCCTGCAAGGGGCTCTGAGCTCTCCCTGGAGCCTTCTCCTCTCCAGCTGAGCACCCCCAGCTCTCCCAGCCTGGCTCCAGAGCAGAGGGGCTCCAGCCCTTGGAGCATCTCTGGTGCCTCCTCTGGACTCTCCAGCAGCTCCAGGTCCCTCCTGTGCTGGGCCCCAGGGCTGGGGCAGCTCTGCAGGTGGGGTCTCACATGAGTGGGGCAGAGGAGCAGAATCCCCCCTCCCCTGCTGCCCACACTGGGGGATCAACCGAGGGCTGAAGGGGTTTCAGAGCCAGGGCAGGTCCAGCTCTCACCCACCAGCACCCCAAATCCTCCTCCGAGGGCTGCTCCATCTGCTCATCCCAAGCCTGCATTGACCCCGGGGTTCTCAGAGTGCAGCAGCAGCACTTGGTGCTGTTAAACCCCAGGAGATTCCCATGGGTCACTTCTGGAGCTTGCCCAGGTTCCCCTGGGTGTCCCTGTCCTTCAGGTTTGTCAGCCTCACAATCGAGGAGCTGCTTCTCCCATGAGAAATTTGGGCTACATCCATTTTTCCACTCTGCCCATGTTTGGACCAGATATATTTTCAACACCTGCCACTCTGGGTTTGGGTTTTTAGGTGTTTTTTTCTTTCCCCTTTTTGTGAAAAATAAAAAGTGTGATTTTTGCCTTCCCCCCCTTTTCTACTTTGTAACTTTACAAATGTTTTCAATACATGAAAGTGACACTGTGACAAATTCACTTTTTCAGCTGTGTCACTTTTACAAAGTTGAGAAAGTTCTGAGAAGCTGCAAGGGAAAAAGGGGAAAAAAGAGTAAAGGGCAAAGAAAAAATACTGATTTTTCTGACATTCATTTGTAAAAACAAGAAAGGATAAAACTCCTGTCCCAGCACAGTTTGATGTTGGAATGAGGGGGGACAGAAGACCCTCAGGAAAAGCCAGCTGGGGCTGCTGGGTTGATAATGGAATTGTGGAATGGGTTGGGTGGGAAGGGAACTTAAAGCTCATCCAGTCCCACCCCTATGGGCAGGAACACCTCCCACTGTCCCAGGCTGCTCCAAGCCCTGTCCAGCCTGGCCTTGGGCACTGCCAGGGATCCAGGGGCAGCCACAGCTGCTCTGGGCACCCTGTGCCAGGGCCTGCCCACCCTGCCAGGGAACAATTCCTAATTCCCAATATCCCATCCATCCCTGCCCTCTGGCAGTGGGAAGCCATTCCCTGTGTCCTGTCCCTCCATCCTGTGTCTCTCCCCATCTTTCTTGTCAGCACTTTCAGTCACAGGAAAAGCTTCTCTTTTCCATGCTGAGCAATCCCAGCTCTCTCAGAGCCTGGCCCAGGTCCCACAATCTCCATCCCCATTTCTGCTGCCATTCCCAGATCTGTGTCCAGCTCCCACTGGGGCTCAGCATGGAAGCAGCAGCCAGGAGCTGGAAGGTGGGCAGGAGCATCCCTCACCTCCCTGCTCTCATCCCTGCCCTGCTGAGCAGAGTCAGCAGGGCCCAACCAAACACTCTGAATTTATTCCCTGCACTTCAAACATTCCCTCTGTTGTGCCCCGTGCAGCCTCAGCCTGGTGCAGTGAAATCATTCCTGACTGGAGCAGATGTGGAACATGCAGCGGGTCAGGAACTGCTGGGCTGCAGTTTAAAAGCTCCTTCTCACCTCCCAGCTCTGATTTTTCAAGCAGCACAGGGCAGGCAGCACCAGTCTGGCTGGAGGAGATACTGCCTCTGCCCTGGTTTGATGTTCCTGGATGTTTTCCAGCTGGAGCAGTGGGGTGCCAGCAGCAACACCTTCCAGAATTCCCACAGATTGGAGACCACAGCCCAGAGGAGAACATGGATTTACCTGCCAAGGTATCAGTCCCTGCAGGGCTCTTCCCTGTTCTGGAGGTGTTTGTCTTGTGTCGTGCAGCCTTTTTCCCTCCTGAAACTCTGCCAGTTTGGGTCTGTCAATGCCAATTTTTCCTCATACAAACAGCCCCTCTTGCCTGCCTGTCTTCCCTGTCATTCCCGTTTTCCCCTCATTTGGCAGCCTGCCCTGGATCCGTGCACTGGAGACTCCTGCAAGGAAACCTTCACCCTCCCTCCCAGTTTAATAATCCCCTGGAATATGGAGAGGCTTCTGCCCGGGCAGCCTTGCAGATCTGCTTATGAATAAATTAGCTCTGCTTTGTGGGACTAAACACATCTGCACACTCTGGGAACATTTGTAATTCCATTGCAAATGGACTCACATGGTAGAGATGGCAGGGTGGTTGTAGCCATTGTGATTTGTTTTCCTCTGTTTTATTAAAAAGATGAAGTTTATGCCACCCTATCTAAGCTGCTGCTGGGCTGTGGCAGTCTCCCTGGTGTTTGGGAAGATGGTTCCTGGAAAACTGTTCCTGCTGGCTCTGCTGAAATCAGCATTTCCCTGGCCTTGTCCCCAGCAGGCAGCTGGAGCAGTGAGAGCTGGAGTTACTACGAGCTGGAGTTACTAAGAGTTGTAGTCACAAAGAGCTGTGGGTTTTTTACCACCCACACTCAGGCTCAGCATGGCCTTTCCCCCTCTCTCAGCCTGTTTTCCCCTTTGTTTTCCCTCACGTTTTCCCTTTGCAGAGTGATCAGTCCTGTGTATTCCCTGAGACCTGAGGGCCACCTTGATGCCAGATCCGTCCTGGGCTCTCCTGACTGTCGGTGGTCCCAAAAAAGTGGAATTTAAAGATTTCCCAGCAATCCTGACTTGCAAGGCCTCACCTGGTCCAGCCCTCAGGCCCTGTCGGTGATCTCCACTTGTCCCCAGCAAAATGAGCCCCAAGGTGGCAGGAAGGGACAGTTTCCAGTGACTTTGCTTCCTAAAAAGCTCTTTGCTTTCTGCCAGGCCGGTTTGGATATCAGGGAGCAGCTTCCTCTGCCCAGTCCTGCTTTGGGCTGAGTTTGGTTTCTGCTTCAGAGACCTGTGGATTCCCTGAGGTTCCAGAAGTTCCAGAAGTTCCATGAAGTTCCAGACCAGTGGCCAAAGCTGTAGCAAGGATTTGGCCTTATCATGGAATCACAGAATGTCCTGAGCTGGAGGGACCCACAGGATCACCAAGTCCCACCCCTGGCCCTGCCCAGACCCCCCATCATTCCCACCCTGGGCATCCCTGGCAGCACTGCCCAGATATGACTCCTTAATTCCTGACACAAATGGGCCCCACAGGGAGGCTTTTCTTGCATTAAATGATGGCTCATTCCCCTGAGCTCCAGGATCAGGAGTGTGCCCAGGCAGGGAGGGCTGGAGGTGGCACAGGAGGCTGGGAAGTGACCCTGGTGTGGGTCAGGCACAGGGAAGAGCAGATGGAGCAACAGCTCTAAACCTGAAATGCCTCTGATTTGGCTCCATTGGATTTTGTGGGGATAGAAAAAATATTTCCAGACGATTACAGAGAGCATTTCCATCTTCTGAGCCTCAGGCTGGGAGAGATCAGAGAACCATAAAATCTCCTGAGCTGGAAGGACCCACAGGGATAATCCCAGCTCCTGTCCCTGCCCAGACCCCCCAACAACCCCACCCTGTCCATCCCTGGCAGCGCTGTCCAAAGGCTCCTGGAGCTCTGGCAGCCTCGGGGCCGTGCCCATTCCCTGGGGAGCCTGGGCAGTGCCAGCACCCTCTGGGGAAGAACCTTTCCCTGATTTCAGCCTGAGCTGCCCTGGCCCAGCTCCAGCCGTTCTCTGGCTCCTGTCCCTGTCCCAGAGCAGGGATTGAAGATTGTCCCTGTCCCAGAGCAGAGATTCTCCTGCCCTTAGGAGAAAATTGTGAACTGTGATGAGCAATATACAAAATATTAATTTAGAAATTACCTTCCTGTAATTTTATGTTCAATCAAACCTATAAACCCCACTGTTCATGTTCAGAGTAGCAACAGCTCCCCAGAAAGGCCAGGAAAAGTTTCACTGCTCATCAAATCCATGACAGCTCCACCAGCGCTAAAATGGCACTGCTGGGTGGGGTGAGACATCCCTGTGCACAAGGGCCTGGGAAAAAGAACACACTCAAGGACCAAGAGCTGGAGCCATTCCAGAACTGTGGAGACAGCTGGGAGACACTCCCAGGAGTTTGGGGCTTATCAGTCAAATGAACCACAAAAATGTGAGGTTTATCAGTCAAGTGAGTCCCCGCAGTGAAGAGAAAGCATTTTTTATTCAGTAAGATCTAATGCACAGGATTTGGTTAGAAGTGCACATTTAACTGAAAAAACAAAGTTGGTTGTCAGATGAAAAATGGGTTAAAAAGGTCTCCGTTTAGATTGTCTGCACCTTAAAAAATGTATTTGTTGAGAGTCACAAAAACCAGCTGCTTCTGGTGACTCTCCTGTTACCTTGAGCATGGCCAGCTCCAGGTGTGCTCCTCAATGTGACACCCTGAGCTGCAGGGAAAAACTTGTCCATTAAACACAGGCTCATCACATTCCCTCCATACATCATCTCCAGCACAGGGAGCTACCTGGAGAAGAAAAGATTGGAAGTTTTATCCCTGGCAAACAATGAAAGCAGTAGATCTTGATTTAGGAGGACAAGAAGGCCAAGAAATAAAGAGAAAACAGAAGTAAATGAAAGTGTAGAAATAATAAATGAAAAAAAACCCCACCAAAATAACAAAGCAAAGCTCATACCTGTCTGAAAGACAAAGAACAAACACAGCTGGAATTTCTCAATTTTAAAGAAAGAAAAAATAGCACCAAAACCTTCTACCCATATCCAGTTCCAGTTTGGAAATATAGACACAGTAAAAGAAATAATTTCAATTAAAGGAGCCTGTAAGCCAGCAAAAAGATCTGCATTACAAATGTTAAATCCCTTAAAAATGAGTTAAATCACTAATTCTGAGATGTAAAAGTAATATTCACTATATGTCATAAATTTGCTGTCTAAAGGACAGTGGGAGCACAATAGGAAGCAGAGGACAATTAAATTGTTTAAGATTATAAGACTTTAATTGGAACAATTCTGAATCCAGGGATTCAGAGAAAAGGCACCGAAGAAAGATGTTGGATATTGGAAATTCAAAATACTGCCATGGGCAGAGACACCTTCCACTGTCCCAGGCTGCTCCAGCCCCAATGTCCAGCCTGGCCTTGGGCACTGCCAGGGATCCAGGGGCAGCCACAGCTGCTCTGGGCACCCTGTGCCAGGGCCTGCCCACCCTGCCAGGGAACAATTCCTAATTCCCAATATCCCGTCCATCCCTGCCCTCTGGCAGTGGAAGCCATTGCCTGTGTCCTGCTCCTCCAGACCTTTGTGAAAAGTTCATTTTGAAAAATATGAGTGCCAAGGTCCCACTCCCTCCTTGGATTCCCACAGCCCTTCCATGAGGGATCCTCAGCAGCCAAAGAAATGCAACATCCCTGGGGTAAAGTGGCTGAACCTGACACCAACTGGTGCTTAAGGAATGAGAAAATCACTTCTCAGGGGAGGCATTTCACAGTGGATGCTTGTAAATGATCTAGAAAGCCCAGGAATGGTGAGATCCCAACGCTGATGGCATCAAGTGATCCAGGACTGGAAAACTCAGCCTAGCTCAGTCTGCCACCAGTGACTGGATGGGGAAATGCCAGCTGGGATTTGGCACAGGTGAACAGAGAATTCTGCAACAGGAGGAGCAGGGCTCTACATTTCAACCCATGTTGAGGGGCTGGAGCTCACAGTTACTGTGCAGAAAATATCCCTGGAGCCAGGGGATCCAAAGAGATTCAGAGTTTGGGAACAGATGGTCCTGAAATATCAACTCAGACAGGATGGAAATGGGTGCTAAGGAAGGAAAAGAGGGCCAGACCAAAGGCAGGGGGAAATCCCTGTGTCCTGAACACTACTCATCCCCTGGGAATGGCTGGAGTGCGGTTGGGAAATGGTCAGAGGTTGGAAAGTTCAATGTGTGGGGTCAGGAATCTGCAGTGAGGAGAACAGGAGAGAATTTCCATACAGAAATAAAGGATGGGGGGGTGGGGGTGGGGGGGTGGGAAAGGCAGATTTAGGAGTAGGAATAAATGGATAAACTGGAAATGAGGCAGCAGGATGGGATGCTGCGGGCACACTCATAACCATTGGAAGATAAACTATGGAATCTCCATTGCTGAAGGCTGCAGAGGCTAAAATCCAATCAGAACCCCCCAAAAAACAAACAAAGTCATTCAAATATTCATTGGATACAAGGACACCACCTAACACAGGCCCTTCCTGCAACTGCCTACATCCTACAAGGACACATCAGAGCTGCATTCCTGCTCTTCCTCTGCTGTTCTCCTTTGTATCCTGTGGCCATGGCTCCAGGACACCCATCCAAACACAAAGGGAAATTCTGAGACACAGTGACAATAATTCTGAATCAGATCATTTCAAGGAGCTGAACCTCTCACCAGCAAGAGCTGCAGATATTTCATTTTCCTTTCCAAAGGCCTTGTTAGATTAAATTATTTTGCAGATATTTGCTCTCTTTTACTGCTCTAAGGGGTTACAAGACTGACTTAAGAGTTATTTATTGGAGAGATAAAAGGGAGAAAAGCTGATTTTAATGTTAAAATCTCATTTATTGTCTGGATGTGCATAACCAAGAGGAATTAATAAATTTGGACATAAAATTGTGGAGTTTGAGCCCAGGGGTAACTAAAAGACTCCTGTGCAGAAGTAGCTCCATGCACAGGATGGAAAACACCTCCCAGCAACTATTTCTCCAATTACTCCCTGAGATTGAAACGTCTTTGGAATAAAATCCAGATCTGGGCTGGATGCTGCCTTTTTCACTGGATTTTCACATTCAGTTCCCTTCATATCCCTTTTAAAATGAGTATTTCCCACATTCCCCATTTTCCTCCCCCTGCTCCTGCCTGTCCATTCATTATGATCCACACTCGTGGATTTTAGATGGATAATCCTGGAATGGCAGTTCTTTGTTTACCCAGCTCATTACCCACCATCCAAATTCTCATAACAAATATTTTCCAAGGAATAATTCTGTGAAATATTCATGGATTCTGGAGCTGTTCTACCTTTGTTTGATTTATTAAGTGTGGAAGCTGCACCTTCTGCTTCCATACAAGCTCCATACAAATGCAGGATACTCTTCCCACACAACAACTCTCCCTTTACCCCAGAGCCACATCAAATTTGCTTTTAATCCTATAAAATAATAAAAATCCCTAGGGGGATGAATATCCCATTTAAACAGAGATCAAACCCATGTTTTCACAGAGTGCATTCCTTTTGTATGGGAAGTTGCCTGGTTTTATTTTGGTAGAAATCCTTTCAGGATTTTCCCTTCTTTTGCTTCTCTTTCCCCTGAGAGAGCAGATCCGAGGAAATCCAGCACAGGCAGGCTCAGAGGTTTCCAGTGTATTTTATTCCTGCTTTTCTGCTACTTATCCCATCAAAACAAGGGAAATATTTGATTTCCAAAGGGGTCTATCAGCTGCTGAGGGAGTCAGGGTGGAACTTGCTGAACAACAGAATTTGTGCCTTCCTTTGATCCCTTCGCTGCTTGTCCCAGGGTGTCGGGTCCGGGACAGCAGGAAAACCAGCTCCAAGAGAAGCACGTTCCTCTGCAGGAGAGATTTGGGCAAAACCTGGGGATGCAGAAGGAATTCTTGGGATGCTGGATCTTCAGTTAGGGAAGGAGCAGCTCCCTCAGTCTGGGAAGCTGGATCATGTCCTAGCATTTGATGCTTTTCCATAGATTTTGCTGCTTTCCCTGTGGTTTCTCCAGTGGCAGCTCCCTCTACAGCCTCTCAGATGTCAGGGGTTGTGGCTTTGATGCAATTGGGATGTTATCCCAGGAAAACTGTTCCTGATCCTGCTGGAAAAGTCACCTCTGTGTGAAGGAGCTCAAAGCCCTCAGAGCTGTTGGATGCTAGAAGGATCCACCAGCACTGGATCAAGCCCCAAAAGCAGAAGGAAAAGTTTCTGGGAAGGCTGGTTTAGGGAGAATTTTATGGGATTTTCTGCCCTCTGAGACAGCATTTTGTTACCCTCACAGTTAATTAGATAATGAAGAATTTTGCTGCTGGGGTGACAAAGTGACCACCACAGCTGGGCTGATGGCACAAAATGACTGATCCTGGAAGGTGTGGGCAGCCCTTGGAGCAGGAGGCAGGAAAAGCCCATGGATACCTCCAGAAAAAATGTGGCAAGTGAAGATTGGGACATTTATCCCAGAGGGATGAAAAGCAGCAGTTCCTGGAGCTAGGAATGTTTTCACTCTTAGGAGGGGGATGGGTTTTGTACAGTCACATTCTGCTCATATGCACACCCCAAAACACTTGGAAAGAAACAACAGGGAAGAGAAGCTTCCCGAGATCTCCAAGGTTTCCAGAGTCAATAGTGGTCATTCCCAATGTGCTCTTTGTGGAGATCATGCTGCATCCCATGGATAAGTGGAATAAACATTCAAGGTTATAAATGAAAATAACCTGGAGAAAATAATTGGCCATTGAGGTTTCCCAGAATCCTTGGAATCTCCTCAGGAAAATCCTGCAGCTTCTCTTGCACACTCTGGCAGAACAGCAATGGAGAGGATCTGAAATTTTAGATTCTTATGGAGGATTCAGGATCTCACCACAAGGAATTATTATAATATTAATAATGTGCTTAATTCTTTAAAAGATACCTGGGAATGGGAGCTCCATGGAAGGAAAATCCAGAAATTTGGTGAATTATTTCATGGGAAAAGGGTGCAAGCTAAAAAGGAAGGAAGGAGGGAGGGAGGGAGGGAGGGAGGGAGGGAGGGAGGAAGGAAGGAAGGAAGGAAGGAAGGAAGGAAGGAAGGAAGGAAGGAAGGAAGGAAGGAAGGAAGGAAGGAAGGAAGGAAGGAAGGAAGGAAGGAAGGAAGGAAGGAAGGAAGGAAGGAAGGAAGGAAGGAAGGAAGGAAGGAAGGAAGGAAGGAAGGAAGGAAGGAAGGAAGGAAGGAAGGAAGGAAGGAAGGAAGGAAGGAAGGAAGGAAGGAAGGAAGGAAGGAAGGAAGGAAGGAAGGAAGGAAGGAAGGAAGGAAACCAAAAGCTTACAAAAAAGGGCTGTCAAAAGACCAGGAGAAAAAAAATAATTGGGATAGAAAAAACTTGGAGCTGCATCGGGGAATTTCCAGGGACTTGGGAACAAGAAAGGAATCAGATCATGAATGGCATCTAAATGTGAAAATAAATTATCAGAAATGAAATGGAGCTGCAAAATGAAATAAATGCATGGATTTATTACCCTATATGAATAGGAAAATGAAATAAATCCTTGGATAATCCCACACAGAGTAAATAATGGATGAAATAGAGGAAGCTTAAAGATTCTGTGCATCCCTCATTTAAAAAGGGAATTTTATCTTTTAGCCAATTATTGATGCAATTAATTTGAGGAGAGGCAGGGAGAAAATAGGAGCTGAATCCTCAACTTTTACCTGTGAAGAAACAAGGAGGAAGAGAGAAATCCTGGAAGAGTAGGAGGAAATAACAACAATATCTGCCATTAAAAAGGAATAACTGGGGAGCTGGGAAAATTCAGACAGGTCTGTCCAACCTCAGCACCTGGAAAACCACTGGGATAAACAGTGGTTTATAGGGACCTGCAGGATAATGAGGTAATGAGATAAGAGACCACCTAGATTTGGGAAAACCAATTCCTGTGGGAACAGCCTCATGTCCTCTCCTTGGCAGGAGAACTGCTCTGGTTGGTGAGGAAAGGGGCAGGTGGGATTTTCCCTGCTCTGACATTGTCCCACATGGCAGAGCTGCAAATCTGGGAAATCTGAGCTGCTCTGGGGGACGAACATCCCTGAAAACCCCACCTGAGCAGAGCACTGGGTGATTCTCAGCCCAGCTGGGGGTGGGGGCAGACAGGGCCCTTTCTGGGAGTCAGCAGCTTTGGTGTCAAGCTTTGGAGGTAGAAGGTGGCAAAATTCCCCCAAATCTGGAACCACAGGCAGTGTCTGGACAGGTGAGATGGATCCTGATGGGATCCATCTTGGAACACAGAGTGGATTTGTGCTCATTCCCTGCCCAGACCTTGCAGTTATCAACCCAAACCCTGCAATTATCAGCCCAGACCTCACAATCATCCCCCCAGACCTCACCCTGAGCTTCCAGAGGTTGGCAAAATGCTCCTCCCCACCCCAAAGGCTCTGCCCCCTCCTCATGGCCATCCCTGGAGAGGGATTTTCCATTCCAGGCAGCAGCAACATCACTAATGGGAGGGGTTTTGAGCCCAGAAAACACATCCAACACCAGGGAATGTTCAGGGGAATAGCTCCCAGATTTGGGAACCGAAAAGCTGGTGAATGAAATTAGCACAAACACAATGGAATTTGCATCCAGCTGCAAGGAAATGTTTATTTTGACCTCATAACAGTCCCAGATTTGGGAACAGAAAAGCTGAGGGTTGAAATAATCACAAAACATGATCGAATTTGTATCCAGCTTTAAGGAAATGTCTATTTTGACGCCATGAAGTTCACTCACAACAGACTCTTGTGTGGCCATTGTTCCCAGCTAGTCGATCCCTGGGATAACTCTTAGATAATCCATCAAATTTTCTTCCTTTGCTCTTAAGCAAATGGATTTCCTGGAAGAATCAGCCTGGGAAGGAGCTGCAGGAGTTATGTAGGAAAAGCCACACCTGACACATTCCCTCCAGACCTCCAAAGGTGGAGCTGCCTCACCCTTGCATCCTACACCATTGGGGACACCTCTGTCACCCTGAGGTGCCACCTCTCCCCCTGTTCCTGGCAGGAGGCCTTTAAATCTCAGCCTAAAGTGTGTCCTGTGTGCTCTGGCAGGTGACTGACAGCCTCAGCACTTCATTAATGTGCCCAAAATCCCCCAAAAAGTGTGATTTGCACAACTCTTTTTGCTTCTGTCACCTCTGGTGTCTCCTCAGCTTTCCGTGGAGTTCACTCCCAGCCTCTCTCAGTAGTTCAGAAGGGAGAGAACAGGAATTGTTCAGGGTTCTGAAGCAAAAACACTTGGAAGTTTTCAAAGTGCTCTGGAGGATGGAATCTGAGCTGAACATGATCCTGATGAATTGGAGGCATGACCTGGAATAAATCCAATCAAATTCCACAGAGATGAAGTCAAACAGCTCTGTTTGTTGGGAGCCAGGCAGGTGAGGCCCCCTCTTGCCAGCAGAGCTGCTTTCAGAATTTTCTCTCCTTCTCCTCACCTCCAACCTGCCCCTTCCTGCTTTGGGATGAACGTGGTGCCCTCTAAGATGTGCTGCTCACTGTTTGTGGGGCTGCATCTGAGCCAACTCCCTGGAAAAATTCCTCTTGTTTATTTTTAAAGAGTGAGATGAGTCCTGCTCCAGCTCCTGCTCTGCTGACAGCACAGCCCCACGAGCAGCAGCTCAGCCTCTCTGTAGGGGAAGCAATCTGCAGCAGGGGGAGACAAACGGGCGGCCAGGAGCAGGCAGCAGAAACCCCACTGCTGGAGCCAGGATTCCTGCACACCCATTTGGGGGAAGGAGGAATCAGATGGGGAAGGTGGGGAGGGGTTTGTGCAGCACAGCCAAACTCAGAGTTAGAGTCAGACACAAAGTCAAAATGTGCCTTTGTAAAGGATAATCCCAGAATCAGGGGATGGGTTTGGAGAGACCTTCAAGCCCATCCAGTGCCACCCCTGCCATGGCAGAGAGACCTTCCCCTGTCCCAGGGTGCTCCAAGCCCCAGTGTCCAGCCTGGCCTTGGGCACTGCCAGGGATCCAGGGGCAGCCACAGCTGCTCTGGGCACCCTGTGCCAGGGCCTGCCCACCCTGCCAGGGAACAATTCCTAATTCCCAATATCCCATCCATCCCTGCCCTCTGGCAGTGGAAGCCATTCCCTGTGTCCTGTCCCTCCATCCCTTGTCCCAAGTCCCTCTCCATCTTTCTTGTCAGCCCCTTCAGGTCCTGGAAGGCCACAATTGGGTCACCCCAAAGCTTCTCTTTTGCAGGCTGGACAATCCCAGCTCTCAGAGCCTGGCCCAGGTCCCACAGTCCCCATCCCCATTTCTGCCACCATTCCTGGATCCATGTCCAGATCCCACTGGGCTCAGCATGGAGCCAGGAGCTGGAAGGTGGAGAGGAGGGAGGTCCCATCTAAAGCTGTCCTCTTCAGCCTGAAGCCATTCCCTGTGTCCTGTCACTCCAGTTCCCCAGGATGGGAGGATGAAGAGCAGCCAGAAGCCTGAACCTGAGCTTGAATGCAGCAGCAGCAGGAGGCATTAACAGATGGAAAGTCATGAGCTTAGTGCCGTGGCTTTTCTCCTCAGTGGACTTTAATGTTATGCTGGGATCTTGGAGGAAAAGCAGGAAAAAAGGAATTGGCAAATTTTCCCTTAAAAAAAAAAAAAAAGGAAGTGAGTGAACACATTTCAGTCTCCCACAACATAAATACACTTAGAAAGAGAAGAATAACAACTTGATCTGCACCTTGTATAGGGTGAAACAGCCAAAAATGATCAATAAATATATTTCATAATAAAATAAGGAAAAACCTTCAGCCTATCAATAGAGAGAAGCACGGGGACACACGAGGGACAATTAAAGGGGACAACTGCAGGAGAGATCCTTATTAATCCATCTACTAAGAGGTGATCCCTGGCTGTGCTTCAGTTCCAGTCCTGGATTAAATGATCCCCTGAGGCTCCTTTCAGATCCTATCTCACAATCTGGGCCATTTTTTTGGTGGCACAGGAAGTTGTGGCCTAAAAAAATAAAACCCCAAAGATAAGAGCACTTTGACAATGAATCTCCAAACAAGGCAACCTCACCCTGGACCCTGCTGGAAAGGGAACATCCAAAATGTGGGATTAGAATAGAGGAGGCTGCAGGAACAGCAAAAGGATGAGTGGAGACCTGGGAAACAGCAACAAGATTTTAATGGAGATGAAATCTGGGAACATCATCTTAAAAAAACTGGAGGACAATTGGGTGTGCTCAGAATCTTGACTCTGCTTGTTCAGAATTAAACTTTATTGACATTTATCAAGACAAGACTAATGAAGAAGATTGGGCAGAAACAGGGCCTGGATTTTGTTTGTTTAATTGTAATTGGTTTTTCCAACAGATAATTAACTGTGGAACTCATTGCTCTAAGACACGACAAAGACTGGGAACTTCTCAAGGGGAGTTGGAACAGCAGAGATGTCAACAAGAGTGAGAGGCAGAATGTTTGTTTAGGGGGAATAAATTATTCCTGCTATCAAATTAAATCAGCCACGGAGCCCTGTGGACAGCAAAGGGGGAGTTTGGGAGCTCAGTATTGAAAATTTGCTTATTCTGGATGTTTATTCCATTTGGTGCTGCCCACCATGGCTGGCAGAAAAGGTCACCAGGTAGATCCATGGCATGGAATCATGGAATCATTGAGTGATCTGGGTGGGAAGGGATCCTACAGGTCATCCCATCCCACCCCTGCCATGGGCAGGGACACCTTCCAGTGTCCCAGGCTGCTCCAAGCCCTGCCCACGGGAAGTAATCAATCTAAAAATGTTTCTCCCTATCTCCCTGTGTATAAGAATCAAACCTTTTGATACATCTGGCAGCCTTTCTAATGCAGCTGCCATCAGGAATGTTTTTAGTTTATAAAGATCAAGGCTGAACCTTTTATTGGCTGGAGCTTTTAAACTTAAAAGATTATTTTTAGGATAGGTATGTATGTGATAATTTTGACAATAATTGTATTAACCATGATACCTTTCAACGTATGCAGAGATTAATAAGGACATTAAAGGAGTGTTGTTAGAGGAAAAGGGGGAGATGTTGATTTATTTGGATATTGGGACACAAGGCAGATGATGGACTTTGGACATGGTTAACATAAGAGATTTGATAACAGGATGCTTTGACAAAAGCAAACAGAATTTTAAGGATTGTAAGAAGATTCAGTCAGACTGGTTTACCAGAAAATTTCATTAAACTCTGCAAGCAAGAGATGTTGTAATATACATAAATTTGTGTATGTGATTTTAACCTAATCATTGTAGTAAACATTACTAGTCTTTCTAAAACAGTATATAAGTATTGGTAGTCCACAATGAATTCAGATTATAATCACTGAATAAGTCTTCCCCATCTCTCTTCATTGCCAACACTGCTCAGCCTGGCCTTGGGCACTGCCAGGGATCCAGGGGCAGCCACAGCTGCTCTGGGCACCCTGTGCCAGGGCCTGCCCACCCTGCCAGGGAACAATTCCTTATTCCCAATATCCCATTTAGCCTCCTCTTTTTCAGTTTAAAGCCACTCTGTCCTCTCCGTTGTAGTTGTATCTTCACAACTCCAGCAGGAATAAAAGCCCTGTGGTAGCTGGAATTTGCCATTGGCATTTCTGGGCACCAAATGGAAAATACCTTCAGCTCCTAGGAGCGCCAGCCAAGTGCTGTGGTTGGGAATATTTGGGAATTCAGCCCCTGGAGCAATGTCAGGCCAGGCTGGTGTCCCAAACAGCTCAGAGCCTCTGTGAACCACCCAAGGGTGTCCAAGGAAGGTGCTGGGCTCGGAGGCTGTTTCACAGAGCCTTTCTGAGGAGAGTTAATGACAGTATTGGAGGAACTGGAGGGGAACATATGGAATTTCAAAGCTGCATGGAAAAGGACATCAGTGCTTAATGCTTGAATTCACCACTTAAAATAAATGCCTCTCCATGCACCCAGCACTGCTTTAGCTCTGCCTTATCTCTGCCTTATCACCATGAAATCCAAGCACAGATCAGCTCCAGCCTGATGGCTCTGGGAGGAATTGCTGGGTAGAACCTGATGATAATGAGTAGCTGTGAGATGGGGGTGAAACTTCTCCATATATTGAATATTTATTTCAAATTGTAGCCAGCCAAACCAGTGGGCAAGAAAAAACAGTAAGACACAAACCCTTGTCTTTTCAATACATGAGTTTTATTTTTATTTTAGGTCTTCTTGCCCCACTAGCAAAGGTCATAAATTATTTAACTGCTGTGGCTCAGCTTTCTCTTTTTTACTGTCTAATAAAATCAGAGAAATATAAATCTATTTTAGGTCCTTTTTTTACAAATAATTGAGAGGGGTGACAAGCAAACCAAGAATTGAAGCAACAATTCAAGGCAGGATGGCAGCGAGTTGTGAGCACACCAGGAGGTTTCAGTAAAAAGATTATAAGGTGCATTTTTGCTTCTTCCTGGCCAAAGATGTCTTGTTGCCTTTTTAAATTTAATAATTTATTGATTCAATGCCTGGATTTTTCATCTCCTGCCTGCTTGCTGCCTATTAAACACATAATTCAGGGGGTTATATTACTGTACTTTGGGCTGCCCACTTTTCAGGGAAAAGATGGGAAAAGAGGCACTGAGAATTTTGTGGGAATGAATCAGATTGTGGAGCTGTGGGATCAGATCCCTGCCTGCTTTCCCTGGGACTGTTTGGCCTGGAGATTTTAAGTAAGCAGTGGTTTTTTGTGCATGGACATGTTTTGGTTGGCACTTGAAATTGTTGCAGGAGAAAAAGTGAAAAGGTCAAGGAAGAAGTGGGAAAAGGGAGAAATTTAGCACAAGGAAAAAGGAGAGGAGCAGTGTGGGAACAGGGGGAGCAGGTTGGAACCTTTTCCATGTAGGAATTTTCCCTACTATCCAATCTAAAACTCCCCTGGCACAACTCTTCCCTTTCCCAAGAGGGAAAAACCTGAGCTCTTCCTCTGCCCTAGAAGGTGGGATCTGTTATTCTCTGTCCCATTGGAAATCAGTGGATCTATAGGATAATGGGATTTTTAAGGTTGGAAAAGACCTGAAAGATCAACAAGTCCAACCCTCAACCCAGCACCACCATGTTCAGCACTGACCCATGTCCCCAGGTGCCACATCCACAGGTTTTTGAGCACTTCCATGGATGATAATCCAGCACTGCCCTGGGCAGCTGTGTCAATGTCTGACAATGCTTCCAGTGAAGAAATTTTCCCAATACCCACCCTGAGCTCCCCTGGCCCAGCCTGAGGCCGTTCCCTCTCCTCCTGTCCCTGTTCCCTGGAGCACAGCCTGACCCCCCCGGCTGTCCCCTCCTGTCAGGAGTTGTGCAGAGCCACAAGGTCCCCCCTGAGCCTCCTTTTCTCCAGGCTGAGCCCCTTTCCAGCTCCCTGAGGCTCTGCTGGGGCTCCAGCCCCTTCCCAGCTCCGTTCCCTTTGCTGGACACCCTCCAGCCCCTCCAGGTGTCTCATGCCATGGTCTTGAACCTTTCCAGATTTTCCATTCAGGTCCCAGAGCCAAAAGGGCTCAGGCAGCAGCCTCTCCCAGCCCCATTCATTTCCCACCCCTGCTCTGCACAAACTCTTTCCAAAAATCTCTACGAATTCTCCCTCCCAGCCCTCAGCCCTCCCTGAATTTCCTCAGGTCTCTTTCTCCCAGGACTGATCTCCTTCACTTAAAGACCATAAATGATCAGGAGTTGGTTTAAGCACAGAGGAATAGAGATTTTGGGATAAAAATAGATTACCTCCTTCCACATGAATTCCTGCAGCTCCCTCATCATTTCTGCCTGAGCAACATTAATGACTCCCATCAGAAACCCCTCCAGAGGATCCCTCTGCAGAGCAGAGAGAGGAATTCAGAGAACACCAAGCGCCCCTTTCCACCTTTCCCACCAACTTTCACATCTCTGTCTGAGCTTTGAATGAGGTAGAGGGATTTAAAAGGAGGAATTAAAGGTTAAGCAGGTTCCAAGCAGCACAAAGCCTAGTTTAAGGTGGCTGATGAGAGGCTGGGGCAGAAGGGATTCGTGATTCTGTCAGGAGCAAAGGGAAAAATTCAACTCCTCCAGTAGGCTTGGGGCCGAGGAGGGGAGGGGTGGCGTGTTTGGAGCAGCTAAAAAAGAGTTCTTAAAATACAGAAAAGGGATCTGGAATGCCAGGGGCTCCAAAAGTGACAGAAGGGAACTGAGGGTGGAAGGAAAATGTGCTTTTGTGCCAAGATTAAACTTGGTGTTAATTGCTGGCTTAGGCAGGAAAAACTCGGCTGCACCCTCAAAAGGAGCCCACTCAGACAAAGGGGTGGGGAGAGCTCAAAGAACCTCCTGGGTCAGCTGTGCCTGGCCACTGAACGAGCCACCAGCCCACCAAAAGAGCCACCAGCCCACCAAAGGAGCCACCAGCCCATCCAAGGAGCCAGTGACCCTTCTAAGGAGCCAGTGACCCTTCCAAGGAGCCAGTGACCCTTCCAAGGAGCCATCAAAGGGGTGTCAGCACCTGGAGCATCCCTGTGGCTCAAGGACATGTTCTGGGGCCAGCCCTGGTGACACTGTCCCCTGCACACATCTCTAAGTGTGGGATGTGCACTCCAGAGCTGTGCTGCTCTGCCTCTGGGGTTCCATGCTGAGCCTTCCCACTGCTCGGAGCTGCAGCACCTCCCTCTCAGCCTCTTGGATATGCTGTGATGCCCCTAAAATTCCCAATTTTTCATGTGTAACCTGTGGGGGAGTAATGTGGTGTTTGTCCTGTCCTGCTGTTTGACCTGCCAAGGTTTTTAAGGAATATTCTGGGTCTCGGGAAAGGCTGGTTAATGGAAAAGGGAGGGCACTGGCTGTGTAGCAGAATGAAGGCAGCAAATCCTCAAAGGATCGGGATAAGGATCATGCTGATTTTCCATATTTTTGTTTTTTAAGTGAATTCAAAGAAATAAAGGGGCAGGTAGAAACCCCACAACCCGGAGAGCAGAGAGTGAGGGAACCATGGCATAAAATATTGGGAAATACAATAACTGGGGAGAGAGCTGAGGAAAGGATGACTCCACTGCCCAAGAGGCACAGGGAAAGACAGAGCCTGGGGAGGTCAGGGCTCAGGGCTCACCTCATCCCTGCCTCAACCATTGCTGCAGCAAGCAGGGGTGAACAGACTCACGCTCCATTTCCTCTCCTTAGGTCGGAGGGAGATTGATTTTTCCATAGGAACTGAATCCATCCCCCCTGGCAGAAAACTCCATATCTCACTGGAGCTGTCTGCATTCTCTGCCTACCATCAGGAGAGGGAAAGGTGTTCTCACAGGAGCCCATCTGCACTGGTGGTAGAGCAGAGGAGAAAAATCAGCAAAGGATCAGGATAAGGATAACACTGATTTTTTTTTATTTATGGTTTTTGAGTGAGTTCCATGAAATGAAGGGAGAGGAGGAAGCCCTCTAATGCAGAGAGTAGAGGGTGGGGGAACCATGTCATAAATTATTAGGAAATACAAGAAATAGATTGATTTTTCCATAGGAACTGGATTCATCCCCCCTGGCAGAAAGCTCCATGTCTCATTGGAGCTGTCTGCATTCCCTCTGTACCATCAGAGGAGGGAGAGGTGCTCCCAGAACAGCCCTTCCTGCCTGCGCTGATCCCAAAAGTGGGACTGGATGATTTTGGGGGGTCTCTACTCTCTGCAGGGATCACAGGAGCCCTGAGACCCCACTGAGCCTTCCTACACTGTGGGGCTCCAGCTCTGCCTCCAAGGACTCCCACTGTGTTCTGGATTTTGTAATCCAGCACTGAATTCCTCCCCAGGATAAATTTGGTTCATTCAGCTTGGTCAGTGCTGGGAGATGATGGATAAACCCTCTAAGCCAAAACCTGTTCCCCTGGAAAGGGTTCAGATACAAAAAAGTCATCCCTTACCTGAGATTTGAGCTGGGTTTGGGACCCGGAGGAGCTGGGAACTCTCAGGCTGAAATCTTGGAGTGCCAGGAGATGGTAAGGAAATTCCCAGAGGCTCTGAGTCCCCCAGCAGACACAGCAATGTCACAGTGAGACACTTCCACTGCTGGGGCTGCCTGGCAGATGGGAAAACCTTCCCGACAAATCCATCTTGATGGATCTGGATTTTGGGAATGTGTGGTCCATATTTCAGTACCTCCTGAGACATCTGCAAGGCCTCCCTTGGTTGGATTTCCCACCTGAACACCAAAGCAAAGTTGTTTCTGTGTCTGGGATCTCCCACCCTGGTCCGACACTTTAACTCCAGAATTTGTGTTAATCCCAAATATTTTAACAACAACATTATGTCTAAATTAATGTGGGGGAAAAAAAAGTGCTGAGGAACAGGCTCCCCAGGAAAAAGCATCATTACCTGATTATTCCCAGATCAATCCCTGCTGAGGATTATTTTGTCTGTGAAACTGGGGAAGTGTTTTAACAGAAGGATGCAGTGCTGGATTTAAAGCAGGGGTTTGGCAGGTAAATCCTGAACTTCACAGGAGATAAAATAACATTCAGAGAGTGCTCTGGTATTTCCTGGAGCCTTGTTCAGATGCAGTCTTGATCCACACAGAGAAACCCTCAGCTGAAAGGAAAACTCAGCTTTCCCATGTTTTCTCTGTGCTCAGGAGGAGAGTCTGGGTTTTCCCAGACTGAACACAGATCCCGAGGCACAACAGGTGTTCTTTAGAGGTTCAGAAGTTGTGGCTGGTCACAGAATCCTGGAATGGGTTGGTGGAAAGGACCTAAAGCCCGTCCCACCCCTGCCATGGCAGGGACACCTCCCACTGTCCCAGGCTGCTCCAAGCCCTGTCCAGCCTGGCCATGGGCACTGCCAGGGATCCAGGGGCAGCCACAGCTGCTCTGGGCACCCTGTGCCAGGGCCTGCCCACCCTGCCAGGGAACAATTCCTAATTCCCAATATGCCATCCATCCCTGCCCTCTGGCAGTGGGAGCCATTCCCTGTGTCCTGTCCCCACATCCCTTGTCCCAAGTCCCTCTCCATCTTTCTTGTCAGCACTTTCAGGGGCTCACCACCCTCACAGGGAAGGATTTCTTCCTAACAAGAATTTTTTCCTCATACTCTCAGTTCCCCTGTATGGTTGTGTTCTAGGGTCCCAGGACAAGGGAAGAAGTGAGAATCTCGATTCCATGTTTCAGAAGGCTGATTGTTATGTTATATGTTATGTTATGTTATGTTATGTTATGTTATGTTATGTTATGTTATGTTATGTTGTGTTATGTTATAATGCTATACTAAAACTGTAGTAAAAAGAATAAAGAGAAAAGATCCATCAGAAAGCAGGAAAGGAAAGGAAAGGAAAGGAAAGGAAAGGAAAGGAAAGGAAAGGAAAGGAAAGGAAAGGAAAGGAAAGGAAAGGAAAGGAAAGGAAAGGAAAGGAAAGGAAAGGATAACAAAATCTTGTTATCTCAAGATAGCTGCTCACCACCTCGACACAGGTGGCTGTAATTGGTCATTGAGTTAAAACAATTTCACATGCTGGGTAAACAATTTTCCAAAACACATTCCAAAGCAGCAAAACATGGAGAAGCTGAAGCTTTCCAGCTTGTCAGGAGAAAAGATCCTGGCAGAAACATTTTTTATAAAATATGTCTGTGACACCCCTGGTGTTTTCTCCCACTGTTTGACTGCTTCTCTCTCTTCCCAATTTCCAGGTGTAACAATCCCTTTACTTGGAGACTCCCCAGTCCCTCTTCCCCCAGTGCTCAGCTCTCTCATGGGAATTGGGTCTGTTCCTAAAATCCTTTCATGGAATATAGCCTTGGATTCCACCTGGAAGCTGCCAAATCCCAACAACCCTGTTGTTCATTCTCATTCACATGAGGAGCATCCCATTCCTGCAGTGCCTCTGCCTTGCTGTCATGGTTTGACCCTGGCACAATGCCAGGGCATTTATGAAGGGTATATTTTTAAAATGGTGGTTGTGAGATGTGATTTGGGAACAGAACAAAGCAGGTTTTTATTCAGGGATGGAGGGAAAAAACACAACACTTTATTTATTACAAATCTAAAAAGGAACACATACTAAACTAAAAATGAAAACCTTCCAGATACCTTCTTCCTCCCCCTCCCTTTTCTCCACAGATTCACTACCCCTCAAATTATTAACTTTCAAATTTATCAGGGAGAGAGGAGTCCCCCCTTGCCTCATGGGCCTCCCCCGGAAGCACAATTGAAACCTCCTGTGCTTCTGTGTCATCTATGGCCCCACTCAGAGAACATCGGCCCTCGTGACTTCTCCCCCCATGTCCAGTGCTCTCACCACTGGACCTGGGTCAGGACTGCTTTTAGGGCTCCCCATTTAAAGATGCTCCACCCACTTCCAGAAGCAGCAGTCTCTCAACTTCGGGACACCCGTCCCCCCCACATTTCACCCCCTGGAGCCGAGGGGCCTCATGAACAGAGATCTTCCTCTCCGTGGAGACAGAGGGCATCTCACACCCCCTTCAGCCGTTTCTGTTCACGCCGCTGCTTCACTCTTGACTCCTGGGTGTTGCCTCCCCCTAAATACAGTCTCTGGGTCACAAGGAAAAAACACGGGTCTGTCCATGGCTATACAAGAAAGAGTCCAGCTCAAGGCCACTCCATCATCTCTTCCACTCAGGATTCTTCTCTCTTCCAGCTTTCCTCACACTTGCCCATCTCTCATCTCTCTCTCACCTCATCTTGATTCAGGAGGATTCAGCATTTGTAAGGTTTCTATTAATCTACAAAGGGGTTAAAATCTTCAACTCTGCCTGCCCAAGGACTCCCACATCTGCCGGGCACCTTCTCTCGACGCATCCCCCGCTTCTGGGCGGCTGAGCTGCCAGCACAATTTCTGTCTCTCTCTCCAGAGGGGTTGCCCAAACATCTCAATTCTCATCAACCCCTGCATGTTCTCCTCCACCTCTGCACCTTTTGGGGCTCCCGGCCTCCTCCCTGTCATGGCCTCCCCCTGCCCCACCCAGACGCAGCTGGGCAGGGGAGAGGTCAGACTCTACTCACCAACGCCGGGTTCCCAAAGAGGAAGTTCTCTGGCAATCTCCTGCTTTTAACCCCCGTGTGTTCTCAGAGGCGTATCCAGATCCTCAGTAGCCATATCACATGCCAATTTTGAATTTGACCACTGATTGGCCCGACTTAAACCTTTCCAAAAACACATTTCCGGACCAAACCACAACACTTGCCCTCCATTCCATGCTGCTCCAGGTGATAACACACCTGGAACAGGTGATAACACACCTGGAGGTGCAGGGAATGTTTCCCAGTTTCCTGCCCTGTGATCCCAGTTGTGTTCAGCCTGTCCTTGAAGGGAGCTGCTTGGAGTGGAAACTCCACTCCAACATTCCTGCTCATCCGTGTTGTAATTCCATGTGCTCAGCCCTCCAGTGGCTCCGGAGCTGCTGACAGATTTTGGGAATTAGAAAGGAAATGTCTGGCACTGCCTTCTCTTCCACAGACATCCTGACAGCCTGAATCAGCTGGATCCATGCTCTGGGCTCTTCCCTGGATATCTTCAGTCCCTGCCTGCACTGAAGGGTTTCATCCTTTCCAAAGGCAGCTCCAAATCCACGCTGCCAGCTCTCTCTTCCTCCTGTCCTACTTTCAGGAGAACAAACATTTGTTCTTTCTACCTTTTGTATTTATTGCTGTCCTCTCAAACCTGACTGAATCCCACTTCCCTGATCCATCTGTGCCTTTGCTCCCTGCATCCCGAGCCTCTGGCACGGTTCAGCTCCTGTGGGAGCACAGAGGGTCCCAGGCTCTCCTTGCTGCTAATCCTGAGCAAGGGCAGCTCATCTGTCCTGGCTGTTTGGAGAGATTTCCTTAGGGAAAGTCTGCTCCTCCAAAAAATCTCCCTCATAATTAGGAGTCACATGGCCTCATTCACGCCAGTCCTGTCTTCTCTTCCCCATGGGGAAATGCCAAAAAAAGGCTGCATTATCTGCATCAGCGTCCCCAGGCACTTAGAGCTGTACATGGATTCTGTTCCTGCTTTTTGTAGGGACTCCTTTGGTTCCCCCCCTGCTGTGGGGTTCATTAGGCTGAGCAGCTGCCTCCACATGTGTTCCTTAATGTGCTGGAAACAGAAAAAAACCCCAATGTTCCTAAAATTTAACTGGTTCTTCAGTGAGTAAATTATCCATAAACTCTGAAATTGTGATTTAGGAGCTGCCAGGAGGACCTGGGCACAAGCAGAGCACGCAGGTCGCAGGACCATGGGATCCCAAAGCAGTTTGGGATGGAAGGACTCTACAGGACATCCAGTGCCACCCCTGCCATGGCAGGGACACCTTCCACTGTCCCAGGCTGCTCCAAGCCCCAGTGTCCAGCCTGGCCTTGGGCACTGCCAGGGATCCAGGGGCAGCCACAGCTGCTCTGGGCACCCTGTGCCAGGGCCTACCCATCCTCACAGGGAACAATTCTTAATTCCCAATATTCCATCCATCCCTGCCCTCTGGCAGTGGGAGCCATTCCCTGTGTCCTGTCCCTCCATGCCTTGTCCCCAGTCCCTCTCCAGCTCTCCTGGAGCCCCTTCAGGCCCTGCAAGGGGCTCTGAGCTCCCCCTGGAGCCTCCTCCTCTCCATGTGAACAATCTCAATTTGCTGAGCCTTTCAAAGGTCCTCCAGCTGCTTCCCACATCCAGCTGGATCTAAAGCTGAAATGACATTTTCATGGCTCACACACAGGCACAGGGCTGAGGGGACACATCTGGCCTCTGCCAGGGGAAGGGAAGGGAAGGGAAGGGAAGGGAAGGGAAGGGAAGGGAAGGGAAGGGAAGGGAAGGGAAGGGAAGGGAAGGGAAGGGAAGGGAAGGGAAGGGAAGGGAAGGGAAGGGAAGGGAAGGGAAGGGAAGGGAAGGGAAGGGAAGGGAAGGGAAGGGAAGGGAAGGGAAGGGAAGGGAAGGGAAGGGAAGGGAAGGGAAGGGAAGGGAAGGGAAGGGAAGGGAAGGGAAGGGAAGGGAAGGGAAGGCTGGAATGAATTTTCCATTTTATTATTCATTAAGTTGATTCTCTCTTCCATGAGACATTTGAGGGTAATTATTGGAGACAGCCACACTTGAAATGAATTTGCAACTCAGCTCGAAGTGAACAGTCCATCACTGCCTCCTGATAGCCCTCACATTTCTCTCAGCTAAAAATACAGGACTTTTTCCTCTTCCTCTTTTCCCAGCATCATCCCAGTGGTTTATTTGCTGTAGTTACTACTGGATGACTACAGAATGTTGTCACTACTGGGAAGTTGGAATTCTTTCATCCTGGGAATGATTTGAACCCTCCAGGTGCTGACATCAGGCAGAGTTTTGCAGAAGCTCAGGAACTTCCTCAAGACATCTCTGGCAACAGAGAGAGAAATGCCCTTCCGGAACACAAGGAACCATCTCACACCCCTAAAAATATCTCAAAATACTTGAATTCCCTCTATACATCATCCATGTGAGCATTTAGCCAGGAAGAACACTCTGTCCAAAGGAAACAGCAGAAATTATATTTAATTTTAGCCACCTCAGGACTGATTAGAGCCTCCCGTGCTCCCGAGTTTCTGTGTTCCATGTGTAGGACATCAACACAACCCTTGGCACTTCCCACCCCACAGATTCCCCTGTGCTCCCCCACCTTCTCTCCACCCCACTGCAGCTATGCCCAATCCTCATCACTTTTGGGAAAACTCTAGAATATTTCTGTGGTCAGAAAATTCAAGCCACCCTTGCTCATGACAACTGAGATAATGGATGGGGGGCAGGGCTGAGATGTCCCAATCCCTGCTCCATTCCTGGCACTAGAAAAGGGCCCTTCCCACCCTTTCTTTCGTCCATCCCTCCCTACCAAAGTTTTGAGAGAATTTCTCTAGGAAGAAATCATTCCCTGGCTGGATGTGCCTTTTTCCTGCCCAAACAAGCTGCCAAACCAGGCTACCCTGACTCCAGATCCATGGGAGCAAAATCTGACAAAGAAATGTGGCAATTCCCAAAATTCCTTTTTTCTCTCTTCAGAGATGTTCCCTGAGGGCTTTTCCTGTTCCCTCTGCTCCCAGCACTGTGTGGGCCAGGAGAAAAAACCCAGTGTCCCAGCCCCTGAATATCCCTGGAAAAAAGAGGGAAAGAACACAGCCCTGGAGCAGCTCAAACATTTCCATGCCTGCTCAACCCAGGCTGGCTTCAAATGGGAAAGGAGTGAGTAAAAATAACAATAAGGGGCAGAGGCAGGAAGAAAGGAATCCTGGATCAGGGCTTTGATCCCACTCCCTGTCCTGCCTCCACTCAAGTGATGTCCCACTAATCCCTGCAGGGCAGAGCTCAGGGCTCAGAGCTCAGCTCAGTTTAGTTCAGAGGAATCTCCACAACCGTTAGGAAATCAGATTTTTTTTCCAATGGTTTTACAATTCCTGTGAAATCAGGTCAACAACTCCACGTCAAATATTGCAGCTTGGCCTGGCTGTGTTTGTTTTTACCATATTTTAACAGCCAGCTTTTCATGAAATAGAAAAAAAAAAAAAAACCTTTTTACTTTCATTTTTCACAGGCTGGATTTAAGAAGTCCAAACCATCTTTGCTTTTCAGCTCTTTATTAAATTTCTCACAGGACTTCTTTGTAGACAAAGGGAATTTTAAACTGGAGACTTTGCTTTGTTCCACTGAATTTTGATATTTCCTGATGGTTTTGGCCCAGCTGGGAGATCTTCCAGGCAGAAGCCCTGGGTTTATTAATGGCTTAAAACTCTCCATAATTTCCACTGTGGATCTGAAGGGAAATGCATATTTTGGACCTTTTGGGGGTCTCATATCCAGCTTTCAAAATCTGATTCCACGTTTGTTCAACAGCAATAAACTTCCAGGGTTTTATGGAGCCATAAAAACACTCGAACTGCTCCCATTTATGGCCTGGGTGTAATTTACTGGGGGAGGTTTCCTCTCTAATGGGGCAGTGCCAGTGATTGGAGTTCTATTAGCTGGAAACAGCACAGCTCCATTTGCAGAATTCCCATCAATAATTCCTGGGCAGGGGGAAGGGAGGGGCAGGGGAAGGACAGGAGGGGAGGGATGGCAGGAATAGAAAGAAAAGGCCATGAATGCTTCACAAATGAGGAATTCAGAAAAGCTGTCCTTGCAGGTGGGATCAAAATCCCATTTTCCTGCTTAATTTGAGCTGGAGCTGCAAGCAGAGCTCATGCTCCCTCCCTGCAAAGGTGCAAAGGCATCCATGGAAAACACTGTCTGCCAGAGAATTCCCAGGCATTCAGACAGGCACTGGGCTCCCTGGAAGCTTTAGAGCAATAAATGAAATGTTAGAATGATTTACAGCTCAGGAAATCTTTGGGAGCAAGGGCAGGGAGAGAAGAGCCATAGCCAGGTTCAGGATCCTGACCAGTCCGAGAAGAGGCCAGGAAGGGGCTTGGATGGGGCTGCAATGGGATTGGGATGGGGCTGGGATGGGGTTGGGATGAGGTAGAAAGGACAGGGATAGGGCTGGGAAGGGCTGGGATGGGGTTGGGATGGGGCTGGGAAGGTGTCTTAGGTTGGAAATGCAAGATGTGGATTGGGGGTGTATATTCAATTTGCCATCTGTCAGAGCTGGGGCAGTTCTCTGCTGTCCATGGGGCAGTTTTTTCTTTATCTCTCCCACAGCCAATCCTCCCTCCAGGAGATCTCTGCTGTCCATGGCCACTGAGTGTCCCTGCAGGGCTGATCAAATTCCAGCATCCCAGGGGGAGATGCTGTGCCCAGGGCAGGAGCCAAGCATTCCTACCTGGATCCAATCTGAGCCTGGAACAGCCCAGCAGCCTTTGCCCACTGCATTCCCAGAGGAGCAGCTTTCTCCTGCCCTGCATTCCCAGAGGGAGAGCAGGCCCATCTCCAGCAGCCCTGGAGCTGCAGAGGAAAACTCCCCCCTTGTGCAGGATCCCTGCTCCAGCAGAAGCACAGCTGGCACTGCAGGAGGGCTGAGCCCCCATGGGATGGGACTGTGCCACCACCCTGACCCACAGGGCTCAGCTCCTGCTCTGACTCTGGCAGTGGTGTTTTGTATTACTGTATTTTTCTTTTTCCCTCCTTTTTATTATTTTTTCCTAATAAAGTACTGTTGTTCCTATTCCCATATCTTTGCCTGTTATAATTTCAAAATTATAACAATTCAGAGGGAGGGGGTTTGCATTCTGTATTTCAAGGGAGGTTCCTGCCTTCCTTAGCAGACACCTGTCTTTTCAAACCAAGACAGATTTTGGCACTCAATGTACGGCTCAAGTACATTGAGACAAAAAGGGTGAAAAAGACAATAACAGTTCTTGAGTAATCTGATTTTTGTGTGCTGATAAGACCTCATTAAGTGGCACCATGTGGTCCATCTTACCCCTGGTTTGGGTGGTACGTGATCATGGCTGTATTTCTCCCATTTGCAGACCCTTATCTAAACATGGGTCCTATAACCAAGGCTACTGTGGCTGTTATCAACTTTGTTTTATGGGTGAATAAGGTGAGGAACTCATGGAACTTTAACTTCTGGAAAGCAGGCACTTGGATTCAGTGCTACCACTCACTAACTATATATTCTTGGGGTTACTTTAATAATGGCATCTGCTGTAAGGAAATGTCACCAGGGGAAATTTTCTCCCAACCCTTTAACCATCTCTTTGGGTCTGCCCCACCAGTTTTCAAAGGGTTTACATCCACTCTAAATACTAATAATATCATACAGTGGCTGGTGTTGCTGATAGGCCTGTTCTATTTGGCATTCAGAGATAAGGGAAGATTAACCTGGATAACCACCCTGACACCTGCCCCAGAGCCTGACACTGCCCCAGAGAATAGGGATGCTGCTGCCCCAAACCTGCCCCTGCCCCACAGCCCACTCCAGATATGAAATACCCAGAGTGGGTGGGGGGTCTGGTGAAGGAGGTACATGAGATGGGCCAGATGCTGAAGGAGTACATTTCCCCAGATGGTGAGAAGCCGTCCCCCTGCCTCAAAGACAGAGAGTCCAATAGTGCAGCAGTGGAACCCACAGATGTTACAACTGTCCAGGTTCCAGCTGAACTGCAAGGGCAGTCACAGCCAGCAGCAGTTCAGCTTGCCCCTATGGAAACAAGGAGATCTAAGATGAAATCAGAGCACACAGATAGGGGAGAGCCCTCAAAACCCACAGGGGAGCCAGAGGTTGCAATCATCACCGAGTCTCTGACGTACAAAAGTCTCCATAATCTGCACAAATTCATTGTATGACGGGGAAGTGAGGCTTATACAACCTGTCTGCTTCAGGTCTGGGACCTTATGGGTACAGGCGTGCAGCTGGATGGTGGTGAGGCAAGGAATCTGGGACCCTTGGCCCAGGACTCAGGAATGAATCAGATTTTTGTAAGGGAGCCAGGGTCCCTTTCCCTCTAGCGGCTTTTAATGAGTGTCAGAGAGAGGTTTGTCCACAGGAGAAGAAGTGGGAGCACCACCATAGAATGTGCTGGAAGACCCTGGAGGAAGGGATCCAGCAGCTGAGAGAAGTGGCAGTACTGGAGGGACTCTTTGGGAGGGATGGACAGCATGATAATGACCCCGACAAGGTCAGGTGCACAGGGCAAATGCTGTGGAGTCTGCAAATCTGGGGCCATCTCAATACCCCACCTTCACTGCAACGATTGATGCCAATCCCAACTGAGAGACAGTGGGCTCTGCTACCAACAAGCTTAGAAATGATGAGAGTGTGATCAATGGCCCAATACAGGCTCATGTCTCTGCTGTGGTTATGGACCTCAAAGAGGAGATGAGGGAGATGGTGAGGGAGGAGGTGAGGAGGAACAGTTCCCACATCACACCAGTGCGAGTCACAGGCCCCAGAGTCAGAGCCCAACGTCCCCCAGCTAGAGAGAGAGGGTGCACCCCACAGGCTGACCTGTGGTTCTTCCTGCATGACCATGGGGAGACATGGGAAGGTGGGATGGGAAACCCACTTCTGTCTTGGCAGCACGGGTCCGTCAACTCAAGGAGGGAAACTCTAACTGAGGGAATTCCAGTAAAATGAAGGTAGCCTCAACCTCCCATGACTGAGGTGCTGAGTATGATCTGTCAGATCTCCCTGAGAGAACATGTACCATATATGCCCAGGAAAGAAATAATAACCAGGGTTAGAGGGGCCCTGCCTCTAGCCAGGTACAGGCACGGGAATACCAGCTCTTCTGGATGGTGTGGATCTGATGGCCAGGCACATCAGAACCACAAAAATACAATGCCTT